>NC_133770.1:68271380-68301830 GCF_003597395.2 Chelonoidis abingdonii
GCGGCGAAGCCCCGCCGCCCCGCTCTCCCGGCTGGAGCCCCGGCCGGAGCGCGGCAAGCCCCTCCAGCCTGGCTGGAGCTCTAGCTGGGAGAGTGGGGCCACGCTGCACTCCCACCAGCACGTCACTCAAAGGAGTGGGACCATGGAGCAGACCACAGCCGGGGACCGAGGTAAGTTAAAAAAAAAAAATTAAAAAGGTGCCTAAGGCACGGGGCCCTCTTAGGCGCGGGGCCCGATTCCCCGGAATCCGCCGAATCGGCCTAAAGCCGGCCCTGATTTCTAAGAGCAGATTAGACAAACAGCTGTCATGGATGGTCTAGATAATACTACCTCCTGCCTTGAGAACAGGGGACTGGACGGACTAGATGACCTCTCAAGGTCCTTGATTCTCCTGTCTGCCCCTATTGACCATGCGTGATAGTCTCTTTTCATACTGCCTCTTACGCTTGCAATAGCCTCCCAGTTGGTGCTCTCCAGGCGTATTTCCTCTCTTTCTTCTAGAAAGCCTTGGATATCAAACTGTTTCTGCGAAATCTCCCTATTAAAATAAAGGCACATTTTCTCTTGTATGAGCTTAACGTTATATTGCTCTGTGTTATACTGAATTGTGTTTTCAGGCTGTAAGCTCTGAGGCTGACCTACTGATAAAGCAGCACATTTATCCATTGTGCTGCACCATATACTTTTGCAGCCTGAACTTTGCTTAGCCTATACCAATCAGTGAGCTCCAGCCCCTGAGCTCCTCAGTGAGGTTTCTCTGCCATGCACAGCACCTCTCAATATACATCATGTTCATTGCTCTGTTAAATCAATAAACTAACGTACTGATTAATTGGGGTAAATACATCCTTGGTTTCAGACAGCCCTGAACTGGTTTATAGTAAAACAAGTTTATTGAGTAAAGAGCAGGGATTAAGTGATACCAAGTAAAAGAGAGAGCAAACAAAAGTGAAAACATACATCTAAAGTCTAAAACTTAATCTAGCAAGATGCAGTCTTTGTTCAAGATGGTTTCTTTTACTCGGTGTCTCCTTTCCAGCTTTTTATGGCTGTCTTGGCTAAGACCCATCAAAGAGTTCAAATTACTTGGTTTCTTTGTCTCCTTAAGGTGAAGGATCAAGTTGTGTTCCTTATATCCCCAAAGGAGCTCCAGAGGATTCAGTTTCCTGTGGCGTTGTGGAGTGGAGGAGCCATGTTAATTCTCTGTGTCCCTAACTCCTGCTAATTTAGCTTGATAGCTTTGTTTGCTGTTGTAATGGGGTGCACTCACCTCTCATCTTGTGAGTACCTCCCATCTCAGTGTGTGTGCCTGCACTCTTTCTCTCTGTTTGTGGTGGGTCTGTGGTGACTCATTCCTCCAGTCAGTTCACACGCAGTCTGTATATGAAATAAAATAAAGCAAACCCCTTCTGAGGTATAAGCCCAATAGGAGGCCTGTAGCCTTCTGTAAGGTCCTTCGATCTGCATCCTTATCTCTGGGCTCGCTCCTCAATAAGTCCAACAGGGCCTATCACATTGCCCTGCTTTGAACTGTTTCTCAACCTATTCTGGGCTTTTTCAAATGGTCCCTGCTCCTCAAGCAGTCCCAGCGCTGGTGTGGGGCCATATTCCCCCAGAGCTCCCTCCTTGGAGACTCTTTGCCTTTCTGGGCCTTCCTGGCCCCAACTCTTCAGGTGAGCCACTAATAGAGTTCAGTTCCCCTTCTGGGGTATATCAAAGTCCAGGCCACTTTCCCAGTGGCTGGTGTGGGGGGGACCTGGGACTGTCCTCTACTCCAGCTCCCAGCCCAGGGACCCTATAGATAGCAGCCATCCACCACATCCCTTTTAATAAAACTGTGGCGGTGGTACAGTTCCCTGGGCCACTTCCCCATGACTCTAGCACATTCTTCACCCTGACCTCAGGGCCTTGTCCTGGTTGAGTCCCAGCAGTCAACCTGGAACTCCTCCATGTTCTGCACAGCCTCTGCCAGCCATGCTCTATCCAGGGTCCTGTAGCTCCCTCAGCCAGGCAGGCACACCACCCACACTCCTCCAGCTCCAGCAGGGAACTAAACTCACTCCAGTCCTGCCGGCAGCTCTTCTTATACTAGCCTGATGGGCCCTGATTAGCCACTGTATGGCTTTCCCTACAGCCACTCTAGGAAGCTTGGAGGACCTCTCTACTGCCCTATTCTGGGGTGGGGTGTGGTAGGGCTGCAAGGCCTTCAGCAGGGGACCTCTCAACCTAGTCCACCCCATAACAACTGCTAATATGTAAACTGAGATAAACCCACATTCCTTTGTCTAGGACAGATCTGTTTATCACCCTTTCCTAGGAAAGGCTGTCTTGTCCTAAACAAGCATCATACAGAGGGAATTCACAACTTCACATATAAGGTTAACTGTACATCTTACTATATTAATAACCAGCATGTTATTAGCTTTCATATGATACCTCACAGGGAATATTTTGTACTAATATTATTGCATTAGTTGTAGGATGCTGTCGTAGCTTTCCTACTCCGATTTGAACCTTAGCGTTCATAACCTGAGAAGCTAGCATGAACCCCTCTAAGCTTAATTACCAGCTCAGATTTGATCTCGCTGCCACCAGCCAAAATTCCAGGTTTTGGCTCCCTCTGGTCTCCCCAAACCCTTCCCTGGGGAACCCCAAGACTCAGAAGGCCTGAGTCTTACCACAAAGGGAAAACCACTTCCTTCTCCCTCTTCTCTCCCACCCAGACTTTCCTCCTGGGCTAACCTGAGAAGTTACTGAGGCCATCTCTTTACATCACAATACAAGAAGCATGTCTCCTTTCTTCCACAAAGAGACAACCAAATACAAGGGAACAGAAATGAGTTCTATCTCTCTTCCCCTCCACACAATTCCTGGTGCTGCAGAGCTTTTCACCCTCCGTAGATCTAACACAAAGAGATTTCCCCCCCTTCGTTCCTTTAGCCTACCCAGAGAGAAAAAACTCAAACAAGTCTTAAAAAGAAAACTTTATATAAAAAAAGAAAAAAGACATAAAATATGATCTCTGTATCAAGGTTGACAATACATTATACAGAGTCAATTGCTTAAAGACAAATATGAATAAACAGCCTTATTCAAAAAGAGATACAATTTAAACATTCCAGCAACTACATCACATGTAAATACAAAAAAAACAATAACAGCCTGATTGTTTTTCTACCTTTGTACTTAAACTTTGAAACTGAAGATTAGAAGCTTGACAGATAGAAAAAAGATGCCCCTCTCATAGCTGAGAGCCAGACAAAGACACAGACCCAACATTCCCTCCCCTGAGCTTTGAAAAATCCGGTTTCCTGATTGGTCCTCTGGTCAGGTGTTTGGTTCTCTTTGTTAACCCTTTACAGGTGAAAGAAACATTAACCCTTAGCTATCTATTTATGACAGATGCGAATCCAGGGTTGCCTAGGATCACACCCTCCCGCTTTAACCCCTAGAATGCCCAGTAATAAGCCACCAAGGACCAAGATCTCTGCTCTGCAGAAAGCTGTGGAAGACCTCAAAGGCAGCTGGACCAGAATGGATCTATTGTGCAAGCAGTCTTACCTACAGAAAAGCAGCACAATTCCGCCTACACTCCCATCCCAGTGTTCTACAAAGCTGCATTTCAAAGCAGCTCTCTTGGGTACTACAACCTTGGGCCAGTGGAGGAGCAGAGGCATTTCATACGGGGATGGGATGGAGGCAAGTAGCTCTGTGATGACTCAGATCCAATGGCCTAGACCTCCCAGCAGAGGGAGAATACAAGATCCCTGCATGCTGCTGTAGCCCCGTGGCTGAAGTGGAAGCCATGGGAAGGAGTCATTGGCTTGCCAGAGAAGAGATTTCATCCTCCCCTAACTGCCACAGAGAACAAAGCCTGTTTACTCCAGCTTTGCATGGGGATCAGGACTTAACACTATGAGAGGATGAAAGAGAAAGCCTATGTTAGAAAGGAAACAAATAAGAAGGGATACGATAAGAATATATAAAATAACAAATGATATAGAGAAGATAGTTCAGGAGCATCTCTTTGGTCTTTCATAACAGAAGAAGAAGGGGACATTAGATGATGTTAAAAGTGGCAAATTCAAAACTGGTTAAAGAAAATACTTTTTCCACACGTGAAATTAGACTGTGGAATTCCCTGACGCAGGAAGTGGTGGCCATCAAGAAACTAGCAACATTTGAAAAGGGATTGGACATTTATATGATAAGAAAATCTATGGTTACCATAGTACCGTTTTGGAAGGGACACTAAACCTTATGGTTCAGGATTCAAGTGAATCCCTAACTATGAGCAATTAGGCTAAAACCTGAAGTGGAGGATAGATTATCCCACATCCACCTAATGCATGATTCTCACACCCTCCTTTGAAGTACATAGTGTTGACCACTGTCAGAGATGGGACACTGGATCAGATGGACCAATCCTTGGGTCTGATCCAGTCTGGCAATGCACGAGTGCGTTTATTTTGTATCATTTTCTTTTTCTTGTACCAGTTTTCATTTCAAGAAGAGATTTACTATGTGCCCCTTACTATTTTTAATAAGAATAAGAGTAATCAGCTGTAGTATAACTTAATGTATACTCTACTGGGGGGGGGGAAGGGGAGGAGTGAGGTGATTTGCTAGTTTGGAGGCAGCAGTATTTTGCCTTATTTGGGATTTTGATTTACTGGCCATGTCACTACTTCTTGTTAATAATCATAATTACTAACCTGTGAGAAAGGGATGGAAATGCCCTGCCAATCAAAAAGGGAAACACTGAACAGGTCAAAGCAATAAAGCATGAAGCATTACTCACAGAGTCTGTGAGCATTACAGTTATGATACTCATGGCAAGGATTGTAATGGTAGGCGAAAATAGCACCAAATGAATCCATCCCATTAACAAGTATCACAGTGAAAATGAGAAATGGCAAAATAATTAACCCATTGAATCTGTCATTTATAAACACACACCTGAATTATGATTCTTTCTGGATGCCAAATACCTATAAAGGAAGCCTCATCAATCTGGTAATTGTGGGGATTATTTCCAAGGAACCCTGTCAGGTTAAATTTAGCCCCAAATTTTAGTTTTGGTAAATTGAAGCTATTACAAAAGCCATGCCCAACAGAAACTTTTCCATTTTTTTAAATTCTAGTGTAGCCTGTTTTGTTTAATGACAAAAATGCTCCACACAAAACAGCAAATGAATGTTCTTCTGCAGCAAGGTAACATTGTGTCACTATTAGGGCTGTCAAATTATTAAAAAAATTGATCACAATTAATCGCACTGTTAAACAATAATAGAATACCATTTATTTAAATATTTTTGGATGTTTTCTACATTTTAAAATATATTGATTTCAGTTACAACACAGAATACAAAGTGTACAGTGCTCACTTTATATTGATTTTTATTACAAATATTTGTGCTGTGAAAAACAAAAGACATAGTATTTTTCAGTTCCCCTCACACAAGTACTGTAATACAAAACTGTGATTGATCAACAGCCCTAGTCGCTATGATAGGGCCTGAGGATCAGAAGGTGAATAGCATTAGAAACTATTGCAATAAATGAAACCAGCTAATCTATTTTCATTGTCCATGAATAGAGAGATTCAAAAAGTAAGCAAGCAGCATAAATGGGGGAAAATAAATTTGGTTGTTTAAAATATTTTCAGCTTTAATAATCAGTGTTATCAGTAATAATGGACCCAATCCACATCCACTTAGTAGTAAGTATAATGCTTAGTGCCATGAGTAGTCACTTTTAATTAGATCTAAATTTCACAGACAGGCTCTGTCTGTACAATGGGCTGTACCAAGCCACCAGATCCAATCACCTGCAAACTTTAGAGAACATTCAGATCAAGATGTAGCAAAATCCAATTCTGAACTTTGCAGTTTAGGCCTTTTCCTTATCAAGACACTGACTTCATACAGGTGTCAGGAGGCTTCATTAAAATTCATACAATGTCTTGTGACTACCAGATGGAAGCACTATAAAAATGCAAAACATTATGAGTAGTAAGGAATACATATGTTGTACATACCACAAAGGCACAAATCCTGAGTGCTTCAACTGAGGCCAATGGGTCTACTCAGGTGAGAAGAGACAATTCGCATGAGGAGACACAGTATCTAGCCTCAGACAATTTATTTGGGGGATGGAGGGAGAGGGGGGAAAAATTACTTTCTTTGACATTAAATTTCAACATGGCATATGCCACACAAGACAGCACTTATGCACTATAGTAACTATTTCACAAATACACAATCATTTGCTTGATAATCTCCAAGGTTTTATGCCCTTTTCTGCCAGCCATGGCTGTGAACTCCAGAGACATTCCTGACATTTCTGCCAGCCCCAGACCTGATTCTTATGAAAGTCAAAGGAAGTTTTGCCATTGCCTTCCATGGCAGCATGAATGAACCAGCAGACATTGTATATATTTATTGCAATATTTCATGTTTCCGTTAGTAAAATGTGTGATTGGATCATCCTGTATTCAAACAGTCACCAAAATAAGTATTTTAACGTATTTCTTTGCACATCCATTTATATAGACAAACAACAAAGGGTCAGACCCAAGCTGCTGCTGAACTTTCTGTGACCCTTTCAGAAAGACTACTTTAGCACTCTCCAAAGGAAACTTTTAAGCATGGAGACCCACTGTAAGAAGATGAAAGGAAAACCAAACATATTGTTTCTTCTTTGCTGACCCAAGAAGAATCTTTACCAAATCTAAACTGACAGTTCATGGAACTTAAAAACAAAAACTTGTCTTGTTTCTAGTTCTAAATTGGCACATGACCAGCTGTTCTTAAAGACACAAGCCAGACCTAAAGAAGAGCTCTGTGTAGCTCGAAAGCTTGTCTCTTTCACCAACAGACAGGGCCAGCTCTAGCATTTTTACCGCCCCAAGTGGCGAAGAGGAAAAAAAAAAAAAAGCTGCAATCGGCAGCACTTCGGTGGCTGCTCTCCCATGCCGCTTCATTCTTCTGGGGCAATTCGGTATCCAGGATCCTTCCCTTCGAGAGGTACTGAGGGATCCATTGCCAAATTGCCACCCAAGACCTAGACGTGCCACCCCAAGCACCAGCTTGCTGCACTTGTGCCTGGAGCCAGCCCTGCCAACAGAAGTTGGTCCAATAAAAGATCTACCTCACCCACCTTGTCTCTCTACAAGTCCTCCATAAACACACTCATGTTCAAGACAACACATAAAAGTATTGGAAATATCTTTGACTGTACTGTTAACTATACTTTGAAATGAAATGAAATGCTAAGCGTAAGCCAGTGGATTTTAAGAGTAGCTATTAGCATCATCTTATGAATCTTTAAAATGTGACCTCTTTTTTAATCTTTTTAAATTTTTCATTTTGTCCAAGCATTTATGCCATAAATACATTCACAGCTTCCAAACTGCTCCTCACATAGCTCAAAAAAAGAAGTAATTTGGATGAAAGAATGATAGACAGAAATCTCTAGAGAAAGAATCTTTAATAAAAGTAAAGAAGGACTGCTGCTGAGAATGAATTATTATTATTTACTTGTATTATAGTAGCACCTAAAGTATCCTACCAAAATTAGGGCTGCATTGTGCCAGGCATAGTACAAACAGAATGTACATTTTAAAAAATGAGTTTAGTAGTTGTCTCTGAAATCAAAGCTACACTGCAATTTCTATGGTTGGACATTATCACAATAAACATTTGGTTAAAGATACACATCCACAACTGGTCAAAAACACTCTCATTATAGGAGTTCTTCTGGATTTCCCATTGATGCTAAGTTCTCATATAGCAGCATTCATAAGTAATGCATTCATTAATTAGCTGACTAGGAGACAACATCACATTCTGGCACAAAGTGACCTGGCATCAGTAATATGTGTATTTCTCATCTCCTACACAGGACAACAGTCTTGCAGTCTACCTGGGTGAGAAGCCATAAATCCTCAGGAAACTCCAACCAGTACAGAATGCTGCAAAGCATCTCCTCAGCAACATGGTCTATTTCCTTCTTCCCGGTAGTCGTACCTCATAATCCACTGGTCCTACCCTTCGGACCACTGTGAAAGGGCCCTCCCATTTTGCAAGTAGCTTGGAATCAGCCAAAGATAGCAGGAGCAGGACACTATCCCTTGGTTCAAAAGTGTGCTGCCTCTCCCCTCGGTTGTATTGGCAGACTTGGGTCTGTTGTGTTTGCAATAGCTTCACCTGGGCGTATGTTCCCCACTTCTGGAGTCATTTGCAGAGTTGTAGTATGTAGGGAACTGATCCCATGACCTGGGATCCTTGCTCTTCCCAGGTCTCCTTCAGGAGGTCGAGGATTTCCTGGGGCTGTCACCCATAAAGCAGTTAGAAAGGTGAGAAGCCTGTGGAGGTCTGGGGAACCTCCCGCATGGCGAACAATAAGGCCAGTAGTAGCTTGTCCCAGTGTTGTGGGTCATCTTCTACGAATTTTCTTAGCACGGATTTCAATGTCCCATTAAATTTTTCCACCTGGCCATCTATCTGAGGATGATATACAGAGGTCTTAAGTGCTCAGATAGTCAACAACCAGCACAATTCCAACATCAGTTTGGACAAGACATTGGTTCTTTTATTGGTCAGAATCTCCCTGGGTATTCCCGCCTGGGAAAAGATTTTCAGAAGTTCGGCAGCCTAGGTAGGGGGGCCCAGGCCCCCCTGACTTCACTGGGCACCAATAGTGGCAGAGTGGTCCACCACTGGGTCAGTGGGGAATCCAGCCGCAGCATGCTGACTTGACTCAGGTGGGAGATACCACTCACTCACCCTCCCTCAGTCACTTCTGACCAGGTTTCCCAAAGCCGCAGTCCATAGGGTATTGGGGTCTTCAGGTTCCTTGGCGTGGACCTACTGTCTGACTGTCAGGATATCCAGCTCCCGCAGGCAAGGGCTGGGACAGCTCTTCAGCTGGAGCCTCCATCTAAGGTCCTTCCCCTCTGGCAGTGAGCCCTGAATGAGCTGAGCTGCACCCTTTTATAACTAGTCTCCAGCTGGAGCATGCCCAGCAGGGCCATGGGACTGTGGCCTCCTTGGCCCAGAGAGTAGTCCAGTACTAGTGCGAGGTAAGTGAGCTCTGTCACAGGGGATTACATTTAATCTGAGCCTCCATTATGATGGATTTTTTTTAAAATGTCCATATAGCTTGCAGGCATTTCACTTTTGGCACTGTATCTTTTAATTTCTGTTTAATTTCTCATTTTTGTGTACTTCCCCTTTCTGAAGTTAAATGCTATTGTGGTGGGCTTCTTTGGTGTGCCTCCCTTCACCCCAAGGAAGTTAAATTAATTATACTATGGTCATTATTACCAAGCAGTTCAGCTATACTCACCTCTTGGACCGGATACTGTGCTCCACTTAGGACTAAATAAAAAATTGCCTCTCCTCTTGTGAGTTCCAGGACTAACTGCTCCAAGAAGCAGACATTTATGGTGTCAAGAATCTTTATCTCTGCATCCCGTCCTGAAGTGACATGTACCCACTCAATATGGGGATAGTTGAAATCCCTTATTATTATTATTGAGTTTTCTATTGTTATAGCCTCTCTAATCTCCCTGAGAATTACACAATCACTAATCATCATCCTGGTCAGGAGGTCAGTAGTATATCCTTTCTGCTATATTCTTATTATTCAAGCATGGAATTTCTATCCACAGAGATTCTATGGTACAGTCTGAGTCATTAAAAGATTTTTACTATATTTGACTCTATGCTTTCTTTCACACATAGTGCCACTTCCCCACCCGCATGACCTACTGTTATTTCTATATATTTTGTACCCTACTAGCACGTCCATGTCCTGATTATCATCATATCACCAGTTTCTGTAATGCCTGTCAATATCCTCATTTACTACCAGACATTCAAGTTAACTCCTCTTAGCATTTAGACTTCTTGTATTTATGTACAAAACACTTATTAAATTTGTCACTTTTTAGCTGCCTGCCATTATATGACATAATTGAATGGGATTCTTTTGCATTTGACTATTTCTCTTCAGTTCCTACCTGCACTTTATCAAGCTCTATCCTCTTCTGCTTACTAGGCTATAGATAATCCCTGTTAATAGATCCTCCCCTAGGGCTGGTCTACACTGGGAGGTGGTGGTGGGTCGATGTAAGATACGCAACTTCAGCTACAGGAATACCATAGCTGAAGTCGACATATCTTAATTCAACTTACCTCCTGTCCTCAAGGCGTGAGATCAACAGCCATGGCTCCCCCGTCAACTCTGCTACCGCCACTTGCTCGGGTGGAGTTCCGGAGTCGATGGGAGCGCATTTGGGGATCGATATATCGCATCTAGACAAGACGTGATATATCGATCCCCAATAAAGCGATCGCTACCCGCCGATCTGGCCGGTAGTCTGGACGTACCCTAAGGGATGTCTCTGTCCGAAACATGTGATCCTCTGCATCTGTTGGCTCTTTGCCATTTCTTACTTTAAAAACAGCTCTGCGATCTGTTTAAATGTATATGTCACCTATCTGATTCTATTTTGGTTTAGACAGAGCCTGTCATTCCTGTATAGGTTCCTTCTTTCCCAAAAGGTTCCCCGGGCCCTAACAAATCTAAACCCCTCTTCCCCATACCATTGTTTCATCCACTTATTGAGGCCCTTCAATTCTGCCTGTCTAACTGGCTCTGTGCTTGGAACTTGAAGCATTTCAGACAATGCTACTATGGCGGTCCTAGACTTCAGTCTCTTACCTGACAGCCTAAATTTGATCTCCAGGACCTCTTTCCTATCTTTCTCTATGTCATTGGTACCTACTTGAATCACGACCACCAGTTCATCCCCAGCACCGCACGTGTGCCTGTCTAGATATCTTGAGAGATCTGCAATCTTTGCACCTGGTGGGCAATTCACCATGTGGATCTCCTGGTCATCACAAACCCAACTATCTATATTTCTAATCATTGAATCCCCCATTACTGTTACCTGTCTCTTCCTAATAACTGGAATTCCCTCCCCCAAAGAAGTATCCTCAGTGCAAGAGGATACCATGACATCATCTGAAGGGAGGGTCCAAACTATGGGATTGTTTCCCTCTGCTCCACTTTGATGTTCCCCTTCCCTGAGACTTTCATCCTCCTCAATAGCACTGAGGCTATCAGACTGGGGGTGGTACTGTTCTATTGTGTTCTGGAAAGCATCCTCTATGTACCTTTACTGAAGCCAAGTAAATCAAAGACAGCATCAACATGCTTCCACTTATATCATGCTCTGAGCATCCAAGCGCTCACACCCCAAGTTGAGCCGGCCAGTTTTCTGAGCAAGTTGTTCTGAGAGCTAACTTTGGCCGCTGTTTTCTTCATGTAGTTGTGTGCATCAATGACCTATCCAAGGTCACATTGAGATAAATTAGGTTTGGATCATGCTTCAGCTGTTTAAAAAAATATTTAACTCATGGCTTGTGCTTGCATTATGCAGATGAAATATTCTAGTAACCATCTTGGAAAAGCTCCACTGCAGGCGCCATCGACTACAATAGTGTGCCGTGAGCTTCATATCATCATTCAGGACCGTGTCAATTTCTGAGAAAGACTGCTGATAACTGCAGCAGATGTCATCAGCATAGATAAACTTGCACAAGAATGGTGCTGGCAAGTCATTGATGTACACATTGAGCAGTATTGGTGAAAACTGAAACTTGAGAAAGATTGTTAATCTGACACTTCCAGATTAACCCAAATGCTTAGAACATCAGCCCTTGCCCTCTGCTATTCAACAGCAGAGTATCGTGCTCCTATTTGGTGGCATTCGTTTCACACAAGACTGGTCGAAGTAAAGCTCATCAAAGCTATGCACATTGTTATCAGGGCTGCCAATACTTAACATAGCACCACTCCACATTTGCCATGATGGGGCCTCCATCATGTTCCTGGCCAAGATCCATGAGAACAGTGACATGCCTCTGTAATCAGACCTCTTCAACTACCCATCAGTTTGCCTGACTTCTAGATGCCTTTTATGGTCACTTATGCCATCACAGGACATGATAGTGGAATCTGTTTGGCGTAACAAGTAGTCAGCGACAACAGTCATTAATCACTCTCTTGTCACCGACCCAACCAGCTGCCCACCAGGTTTTGACCTGCCAAGGCACCTGTGATCATCCCTGAACCTGTTTTGAACAGGACAGGTCAATTGTGAAGCCAATCTCTTCAAATGGGATTTCTCTAACAACCCGCAATGTAGATGCGGTCAGCTTCAGGCTATGTCACATATCCTATATGCGTGCCCTCTGACTTACTTCGACAATGAGCTATCACCTCTTCATCTATCTGATGATGGTGCTATCAGATGGATGGGGACACTGCACATATGCTGAGAGATGCTCAGGGTTTATCATCTTGAATGGTCAGTGGTTGACACACAATCCAAGCCAGTGTATCTAGGGGTCATCCTAGATCATATGTTCACATACAAATACCAGCTCACTTAACAGGTTCAAGGGTGGTTTTGCTTGCTATGCTATGACCAACCATGCCTGGGACCCCACTGTGCATCTGTGTTACTGTGAAGCACGCTGCACACATGCTGGATGGTTGCTCTTTTTGTGCTGGGCTCCCTGGAGGTCCTATCAAGTGGAATACTGCTGACTGAGAAGCCACTGACTGGCTCAAGACTATTTTGCTGTTTTTTTTGTTTGTTTCTAAACTTAGCCTTGCTTGTCTTGCCCACTTCCACATTTTGGTGTGCAAACCAGACCAGTGAGAGGCTGTTACCACTGTTCCATAACCTTGGGGCCCTCACAATGCTTTTCTGTTATAAACTCCCAACCTGGGCCACTCACAACTAGTATGCCAGCATGCGGGTCACACTGAGTCTCTGTGTGCTAGATTGCTCTTGTTCAGCTGCTCTGACCCCAGCAGCCTGTCTACAACCCCACTCTGGCTTCATCAGCCATGATTAGTATCTGCAGGATGACCCCCAATACACTCCCAGTCCTGGATTTTCCCAAAAACATGTGTTCTGCGATGTCCAGCCCTCTCCTGGACAGTTCAGACACAACAGTTCATTCCTCCTGTAATTCAACAGTTTGTTACTTTAACAGTTTGTTACCAAACCTTCCAGTTTAAAACACAGCGCTGGATTCATTTTGATGAAAAATAAAATATGTTTAATAACAAAGAAGATATACTTGAATTCACTTCAAATCTGAAGAGATAAAGTTAGAAATGGTGACAAGCAATTAAGAGTGAAAACACATCTAAAAGTCTAAAACCTATTCTAGCAAATTTTGGTCAAGGCTTTGTTTAAGATGGTCTTTCTCACCCACAGTCTTCCAACAAGATGGTGACTGACCCTTTCCTTGGTCAGGATGTCTCACAGAGGCCCAAAGGTGCTGGTGCCTTTGTCTTCTTAGGTGAAAGAGATAAAGGGGAAGATACTCCAAGTTCTTTTATAGTCCAATGAACGTTGGATGTAGATACTTCAGAAGGTTACCCCTGGAAGTTTATGCAAGCAGCGAGGAAGGTGATATGAAGTATGGTGGTGAAGGAAGAACCATGCTTTTTCTTCCTCCATGTGCCTTTGCTAAAATGCAAATTGTTCCGTTTCCTGCTAGCATCATGCCCTGCTGTTTTGAGGACCCTGTTTACTATTTATATGTAAATAGAATTAAACACACATTCCTTTGTTTAGGATAGGCCTGTTTAACAACTTTTGCCTAGCCGGGGCTGTCTGGTTTAGAACATGTCCTAATATCTTCATACAGGGGAAATTCACAACTTTATGTGTAATGTTGCTACATCATTTCACAAAGATAAGTGAGTTTTGACCCATGAGTTATTAGTCTTCAAAGGATACCTCAACAGGGGATATTTTATGCAAAGATTTTTACACTGGTGTGTATGGTGTGAATACAGGGGTGCTTTCAGTCATACCCACACACAATAACTACGTATAAAAGATTAATTCTCTCCAGTTAAAAAACACTCAAGTTAGTTTTCATCCTGTTTACCTTGCAGTGATTACAATATAATCATGTTGAAGCTTTAAATGGAAATCTATTTCCTTACCAAAATTTGTTTCCCTTAAAACATATGCATACTAGTATTGGTGCTAGTTTGTTTTTGTAGGGTTGTTGATGGCATGCCAGCAATGAAGTTTGATTGCTTTCAGAAATAAAGAACGTCTGTTCTAAAATTTAAAAAAAAACCAAAACATATACACACACGCTTACAATTACATAAGATTTGAAACAAAATAGGTTATATGTGGATGAGAGGACGGCTGCAGAGATGAGGGATGTGACTGGATCAAGACTGAATAAATTAGAGGATCAGAGGAGGGAAAGACTGAGATGATACTTAAGAAAAGAATAATAGTTGGAATGACAAGATAAGAGGATTTGGAAAAAGAGGGCGATCTATGGCTTTTTCTAAACCATAGCCATGGGAGGTTGTGAGGGAACTGAATAACTTGTAATCTTTAAGCGGGGGAAGCAAATATTGTCTGTTACAGCTATCCCCCTATTCCATTTTGTTTCTTACAGCTATCCCCATACTCCATTTTGTTTTTGTTCTCCTCCTGTGGCCGCCCCTCCCTGGCTGTTAAGTTGTTTACCAGGGCCACTGCTCTTTCAAAGGGAGGCCCCTTAAAGTTGTTTACCAAGAGCCATTGCCCTTCTCAAAGGGATGGCCACTTGTGCTGCATGCTAAGTGGGACCACTGCCCTGTTCAAGAGGGTTGGTCCTGTTATCACCTGTTAACCTGGGCTTTGTGTAGGTAGGCAAATCCAGAGCTGCAGACCTAATGTGTTTTTAGATCCTGGGCATGAGTCATAGGCCTCATGTGCTTTTGAGTCCTGAGGTGTGAACTCACACCTATTGTTCAGGACTCTGCCCAGGCACGTCTCTGTGCTCACCTGCAGTTTTTCCCTGTGTCTCCTCCCCTGTGACAGAGGGACCCTATCAGGATTACTGGCGGGAAACTGCCTGAGTTGCCTTAAAAACAGGCATTTTTGAAACAAACATCAGAAAGGTTCCTGCACTGCTGCTGGTCTGATCAGCCAGAGGTTCCGAGGGGTCCTTTCTCCGCTCTCGTTTTATTTTTGTGGATACCCCCGTTTTTTAAAAAAAAACCCACGAAGAACGAATTGCTGCCTGAGAGATCTCCTGATTATCGAGACCGTACCAAGCCCTCCTTCTTTTCTGATGTTGTTGCTGCTTCTGCCTTTGCTGCTGCCTTGGAGACTGGTAAGAATCCCCTGTGAAACTTCCATACTTTTATTTTATTATTTTAGCTGCTGGCTGTGTCCCCAGCACACAGACTCAAGCTAAACCTTGGTCTGTGTCTTAAAACCTCTCTTAAACTTCGCGGCGCTTTGCTGCTAAAAATAAGCTCGTGCCGCCACTAAGCTCTGCTCCTGTGGGCTTTGCTTCGGGGCTCACTGCTTTCAGCCATATCCACTGCTGCAGCCACCATCCCTTGGCTCTTGGGGGCTGCCTTGGGAGCTGTATCCTGGGCACATACCACTCTGCCCTCTGTGACTTCCCATAGCCTAAGGTGCACCATAGGTTTTTGCTTTTTAGTTTAATAATCAAGTTTGCTAAGATTGTAGCACTTGTAAGTTTCACCTGCCTTGCTATAGTTGCTGTTTTGTTTGCTTCGTATAGTTGCTTTGTTATAGTTTTGCTTAGAATTGTGATATTGTTGTTTTGCCTAGTCGTTGGTTAAGATAGATTAAAAAAGCATGCCTGGTTGTATTCTGTACCTGTTTTGTTACTTTGTATAAGCTGCTTGTCATTTTATATAATTTGATTAAGTTAGACGATAGATAAGGTTTTTGCTGTTTGAATTCGTCTTCCCGCTGTCCCGACTCTCCCTGAAACTTTCCCGTGTCTGTTTTTCCCCCGCTCCACATTCTCCCTCTGTGTACTTCTCCGCGTCTCCCTGTTGTAACCCTTTGCTGCTTTTCCCCCC
This sequence comes from Chelonoidis abingdonii, assembly GCF_003597395.2. Lineage (NCBI taxonomy): Eukaryota > Metazoa > Chordata > Testudines > Testudinidae > Chelonoidis > Chelonoidis abingdonii. The sequence continues at coordinate 68,287,335 of NC_133770.1, forward strand.
CGCATCTGCCACTCTCCCTGAACTTCCCAACTCTGCTGGCTTTTCCCCACGCGTCTGCATCACCCTCCGAACTTCCCAAACCCCTTGCTGCTTCTCCCCGGTGTGTACTTCCCAAAACCTTTCCTCTTTCTTTCCTTTTTTTTTTTTTTTTGGTTGTCCGCTTTTGCTTAAACCTCCCTCTAGCCCTTAGTTACACTTCTCTGTGCCTCTCCCTGTATCCCCCTGATGTTCGTCTGCCTTTCTGCTGCCCCTCCCCTACCGAAGATCACCATCACACTGCTCCATTTGTCTTCACCCCTCGCTGCTCCGCAACTTCCCTCGCCACTGCTGCAACCTGTTCTTCCCTCAGCCATCTCCCCCATTCTCTCACGTGCCTTCTTATCGCTTGCACGTTCAGCGCCCTCCTCTCTGCTGCTCCCAGACTCCCCTTAAGTGCGCTCCAGCTGCTCTTGTCTCCCGTATGTCCAGCCCGCAGGCTCCTGAAGACTGCTCTGGGCTTCACCCCGCAGGGCCTTCAGAGTCTCTTGCTGCTTGCAGCTGCACTCTCCTCTCATCAGTTGCCACTGATCATTCACTCCCCTCCCCACTCCTGTTTCTTTGACCCAGCCTTTAAGTACACCTCTTGCAGATATCTGCTATCACACTCACAAAATAAGTTCCATTAATTTTCTTTATACTGTTACAACTTGCAATAATTCAACTTATCACCCATATTGTATCATTGCACTGTGATTCACATTTTACTTGTGGTTATTAACACCCCATTGGTTGCCTCCCACTTTTCGATATACTTTTGTATTTGCATTGATGCCATTGTGTTACATTGTGTATAAAGCTATAACCACTTAATACATTCTATCTGAGATTGCTGACCATTTTATATAAAAGCTACCATTTTACTTTGCATTTCTTTTTGGTACATTTTGCATTCCACACTGTATCTAGGAGTTGTTCCTATATAAGTTGAGTTGCTTATTGACTGTACTGTATCCCATTGTGCTGAACCCCACTTACTGTACCCACTGTTAGAACTCCCTAACAATTCTATTTCAATAAGAAAAAACCCCATCATTGTCTATTGTAAACACCTTATACACCCCATCCCATCGTATTTCATTGTTAAATTCCCACCACTTCCTTTTTCCTTTAATAAAGAAATTAATTGGCACCCCACCTGTGTGGTAATTGCTCCCCAAGATCCCATATACCTGCGGGCAAGGACAAATATAAGCTTTCAATCATAGTGATTTGTTTGCAGTAGTTACATTTTCCAAATCTATTTTTAAAAATGGCCTAGACACTTACTTTTAAAAAACAAAATGAAAGCAGAGATTCTCCTTTCTATTTCTTCACCCCACATATTAGAGATCCCAAAAGCTGACTGCCTGCCTCCATTCTCCAGTAGAGGCCTGTGGTGGATGCTTCATCACTGTGACATAATACCTACCGGGACAATGTATGAGACTAGACATCAAAGAAGCTAAAAAAGAAAGGTAAAGGCTTTAAGCAAATTATTTTCTAGAAACCCCTATTGGCATAGGGGGCATTTCACAAATAGTTCTAAAAGTGAAGAAATTTGGTTACATTCTTGTGGAGGTTGCCTTTAAACCTCATAGCTCCCACAGGGTCAGCACTCTGAGTATCAGGTCAACCTTTTAAGCTTTGACTCCTGTGATACACAAACCTTCTGAAAACTCAGCAAAAAAAAAAAAAAAAAGAATGAATGTAAAAGCTTTGTTGCCAAGGCACAGAAAATCAATAGATCCTGAAAAAACAAACAAAAACACCATCACCACCATCACTCAGAATGTCATTTTACTTGTGTTGTTTATATGATCAAAATGAATACCTTGCAGAGCATACACTTCATGAGATTTTGGACTAAATGACTTCATAAAAGATCAAGGAAAATGTTTTTTTTAATAAGATGAAGTAAAAACCAAGCACCTCAAACTTCCAAAGAATTCACCATTTCGAGCCTCTTTTTAGAAAGTGTTCAAGGGAAAATGTTTCTAAACATCTCTCATGTTGTCTCAGTGGTGCCTCTCCCCTCCGCTCTCCCACTTCTGTTTCCTAATGAGTGGAAAATTCAAATTAAATTTAAAATATTACATCACAGTGGACTGGGAGGGTGGTCACTGACATTTTTTTAAAAAATGGAATAACTGCCTGTAGAAATGCAATGCCTCTTCGAGAACTGCGCACGTTAGCTCCCAAGTGACAGCTAAGGGGCACGGATAAATTTAAATACTTCAGACAAAATATATCACCGAGCCATTAAAAATTAGAAATGGAAAAATTCTATTAGATCATTTAGTGTGCCACCCTGCTGGTGCAGGATGTTCCCTTCAGTGTGTTCTCCAGTGCTTTGTTCAATTGTATTTTAAATGACACAAAACAAGAGACACTTCAGTTCATCAGTCTTGAATGTTTTTACATTTAGAATGCACTGTAATGAATAGATTTAATTAATTAATTCCTTTTGTACATTACTAAGAACACAAGATTATATAAATAGAAAAGCGTGCTTAAAATGTAATATACACTCATTATTTAGCTTGTTTCCCTTTTACATTTCTCTCTACTTGCAAAATAAATAGATTAATTCATTTCATTTTCAGTCTGTTTCACTTTCTAGTTCTCATGCATGAGCACAGCCCTGTAACAACTGCACAGGATTTTTAGTTATTTATTTCTATTGGAATTTTTAAAACATTACATGAAAATAATTTGGTTTGTATCAGTTTTAGTAAAACTTTTTAGCGTTAAAACCTAAATCTGAACCCAAATGTGAATGTATACTGTCCTTTTAAAACAGGAAGTGGGAAAAACATGGTTCTTCTTCTGACCTGAGTCCCATATGTCCCTAACATTAAAAAGGGAGAAATAGCATCACGTTGCAGGGCTCATAATAACATCCCACACACAATGGAACTCTCCCTACAAAATAAAATATAAAGAATATATTTCAGTCAGTGAAAAGCAGTTGCTACAGTACATGAATATTTACTGTTCTTTTTCTTTCTGCTTCTCAGGTTGGTTCAAGTTTTTTCAGGTTTTTTTTTGGGGGGGGGGGGTTAAATAACTCTTACCAAACACTATCAAACACAACATATTTAAGCATATTTTTTCTTCAATTCAAGCTTTTTGCTACAATCTAGGAAAATGTGTTACAGTATTTTGCCAGCCACATTCGTAGCAGAAAAGTTGCATTTGCTAGTGGAAATGGGAATGATTTAACCTGAATGAAATTTGCAAATATCTATCAAAATTCCAAATTTTCAGATGAATGCATGTGAAAATGTCACATTTTGCATGAATGCTCATAAAGACAAAATAATAGCTTGACACACCTCTATATAGAAGTAGAGTGAATAAATACCATATATCTCTTTCTCTATTCTGCTTTCACTGATTTCAGCACTGAAGAAACATTTAGCAGCTGAGAGCTTAGACTATTTCTGCTACTACATTCTTGGCAAGATTTCTCATCTGTTCTTCACTACCAAAGATAATGTCACATTATACTAAAGAAATAAAAAAAATCAAATTTACAAAAAATGAGCTAAAAAACTTTTTTCAACATGTGCAATAATTCCAAAACCCACACGGTGGCACTAGCTTTCTTCAGGTGTAGTACAAACAAGGAATAAAGGATGGTCTTCCATAGTAATACTGAGGCGAAATAGCAGTAAAAAAATACTGAGTTTGCCCACAAATGAAAGGCCAGGGACCATTGTATTACTATTCACATGCTCCACCAGAGGCCAGTGTTGTAGTGGTAACTTTATACTTAGAAATCCTTTATATTATGAACAGCACTTTGAGGTTTTCTGGGACCATAATTTACTAGATGGTCACAGCTCATTTAGAGAACGGTGGTATATTGCACAAACAACCATTCTGTTGCTATTCACTGATCTGCTACGGTAACATAACTGTCCATTTAGTCTGCTCAGGGGCCAAAAATGGCATTGCATGGGATCCATCTTTATTGAAGTAGGCTTTGTCTACACTGGCAACTGAAGGACAAAACTTTTGTCGTTCAGAGATTAAAAAAACATCCCCGCCCCCAAAAGACAAAAGTTTTGTCGAGGAAAAGCGCCGCTCGTTGTGGGCGAGTTTTTGTCAGTGGGAGAGCTCTCTCCCGCTGACAAACAGTGGCTACACTTGTATGCCTTCTAGCAGCACGGCTGTAGCGGTACAGCTGCTTTGCTAAAAGCTGCATACTGTAGACAAAGCCTAAATGGTTTCCACTGAGGGGGAGAGAAGTCAGCTTGCAAGCAGGAAAAAAAAAAGCTTATTTTTCTAAATGTCAGCCCTGCAAACTCATCCTAGGATCTAGTAATAAAGCTAAGCCTCAGGCATCAGTATCACTTAGAGAGATTGGGCCAGACAAGTTATGCTTTCAGTTACACTTTTGCAATCTGGGTGTCATACCTGTGCAACCTCAGTGCAGCTAACAGGGCTGCACAAGTGTAACTAAGAGCACACTGTAGCTTGCAGAATCCTCGTAACTGGTGATGTATGAGTCAGAAAGAACCTAGCTTCAAATTCAGAGCACAGGCTGAGTCTTTCAGGGCTATCAGTTACAAAAGGCATCTGGGTAGACTGTGTTTACTAGTAAACTGAGCACACATGCTACTGAATCATTGAAACACAATAGATATGGAGCTTGTCTGTGTCTCCATTTCAGCCCTTTAAAACAAGCAAACATTTATATTAACAGATTTCAAGGCTGGAACGGACTGTTGTGATCATTTAGTCTGATCTTCTGTATAATATAGAACTTCCCCCCAAATAATTCCTAGAGCATCTTTTAGAAACACATCCCACCTTGATTTAAAGGTTGTCAGTGATAGAGAATCCACCACAGCCCTTGGAAAACTGCTCCAATGGCTAATTACCCTGTCAAAAATGTGCGCATCACTTCAACAGAAATTGTATCCCTATTAGTAATATTACAGCACAATCCTGAGATGTGCTGAGTACCGTTAATACCTGGGGAAGTGGATTGGTATAGAGAACTTTGCAGGATCAAGGCCACTGATCTCAAGAGAAGGTGTAGTCCTTTTACAGAACATTGCTTTAACTATGTGAGCTTTCTAAGTCTGTAAGCTCCAGACACCTGTAGGCTTTGTCTACACTGCAGAAAGCATCCGCTCTGCACAAAGCAGTCTGCTATGGGCACACGAAACCTGTGATCATCTCTCTGCTTCTGGTTCCCTGTTCATCTCAGAACATTAGTGATAATCTTCAAATACCTACATGTTTTGGGAGCTGATTATTTAAAAGCCATGCTTTGTCCTATATCCCCTCTCAGCAGCATACACTGGCTGGGAGACACCTGCTGTCAGTAACAGTGCTTGAAATATCTAGGGCCAGCAGCAGGCTCTCTCTCCTCTGTTGGGTTACCCCTAGAGCTAGAGCTGGTGGAGTTTCAGGACATGATTTAAAATGCATTTATGTGATTTGGCTTCTCTTTGATTGTTTTGTTCCCTGACAAAAGGACAGCAGAAGGGCTATAATTAATGCTACCCTCTGTGAGTATCTTTATTTAATTAGTACTGTTAAATTTTATAGCTAAAGGGAAACCCCCTTATCCCATCTTTCATGTGTACAAAGTGTCCCAGACACCGTAGAAGTATTACTGAGAGGCAGGCTTTGAGAGTACAAAGGGTTGTGCATTCCCCTTTAAACCGCAGAGACCAGCTCCATAAGGGCTCTTTATGACTGCACACAGAGGTTCTTTGGAGGCAAAACTAGTGGATCTGTCCCTTTATGGAATCAGTGTCTATTGTTCCTTGGAGAGTAGGTCCATGCGAGCTAAAGACACTTCTCCAACTCTTATGCTGGGGTACCAGCTCCAAAGCAGATTCCCTGCCTGGAATAGAGGATTCCTTTTGCTTCTACCCCTTCCACCCAGGATGATCACCAGAGCTCAGTCTGGGCCCTGGGAAGAGGACAGTTTTTTAAGTTCCCAATCAGTATGGTAACACTAGTTCCATGGATCATTAAAATAAACAGTAAATAAGTTTTTGGCAGATGTTAAGATTCCAAAGTGTATAATCTCCCCATTCAGTGTGGCCTCGGTAGCACAGTAGCCTCTGTAAGAATGCAGAGCTTCCAGCACGGCATCAGTGTTGTCAGACAAAGCTCAGTGCCGGAATAAAATGGGGAAATAAACAAATGCTTTTTAAAAATTTAATTAGAGATGTTGGCTATTTTATCACTTCAGTTTCCTTTACATCAAGCTAACTTTCTCTAAAGGGTATTTATTCTGCTCTGGTTGAAAACCATAGATTCTGCTCAAGCACACCAATTCCTTTTATTCTAAAACAAAATTTTACAATGCAAGACTTTAAATCAAGGGGTAGTGCTTCTCCATCTGGCAGATGATCCTCTGAACTGGAAAAGAAGATGTGCAAGCTTATGCTATTAAACTTTCAAGTTCAAACGAAATCCAGCTGGTTAGGAGCCATGAGCACTCTTGCAGTTTTACTGCTCTCACTATGTATACTTCTAATCCCTTTATTTTTGTTTTCTTTAATTATTGGGGTCTGAGATCATAAACGCCTGAGTGTTTCAAATCTGAAGCATAGCTCTTGGTAATTTATTCTAATCAACTGTAGTAAGAAATGTCTGCTCCATAACCTTGAATGCTTTTTTTTATTCCCCTGACAATAGAAAATAGTCCTTGCAAAAAATAAACATCTGGTCTGAATTGAACATCAAATTGCAGTTACTTTAAGTGCCAACTATTAAGTTACCTCAAATGTTTTATGTTTTAACATGATTTTTCAAGACAGCTAAATTTTTAACTGAAGCACAAATGTACATGTAAAATTACTTCAGAATGTTAATTCCCTGAAGGACACTTTTGTCCCCCTATGCAGTACAACTTGGTCACTTTTTCCAGGCCTTAACTTACAAAAACTGATTATTCACAAAGGTTTATTAGCATAACTAAATACACACTAAGTTACTCACAGAAGAAAACTGGCATCTAAAACTCACCTGGGCCCTGATTCTGCACAGCAGAAGGACTGCTGTGTCTGCGTGGAATCCCATTGACTTGCATGTTACAAGTGGCAGCACTGGAGTCTAGATTTTGACCATGAAGGTAAACACTAAAACTCAAATTCAAGAATTTCCCTCAACATAAACAGCCATCCCCAACTCCTTCCCTAGTGAGGTCTTCCAGGGTGGAGAGCCATGGTGCAGTTTTCATTATGATGTTGCTAACTCTTGCAATTTTATCACAAATCTCACAATATTTGGTGTTTTTTAAAAATCCAGCTCCTGGAGTCATAGGATTATGTAATAATCTTAGAGGGTTTTTTTGTTTTCATTTGTTTCTTTGTTTGTGTTTTTGTAGGCTTCATGTTTTCAAATATCTCTCAGCAACCAGGAACTGAGAAGATGCCAAAAAATAGAAGGCAAATCTGTTATTGTTTTTTAAAAAATCTCATTGTCTTTAGACCTCCCCAGATTATGAGATTGGTTTACTTGGGATTGGCAATACTGCTAAATCTTCTGAGAACTTGAAGTGGATGTCTCATTCACTGCCGGAGGATTATAAGAGGGCTTTATTGTAAATAAGAACCAGGCCCCAGAGTCCTTCTATCCCCTTCATTCCTACATATACAGGAACCACTTTACTCACCAATACAACCACTTCTAAAGTTAAATAGGGCAACTAAAAGCACGTAACAATACTATACAACAGTTTGGGAGCGGAAGTGACAAAGAAGCCAAGTGAAACTGCACAGGGAATTGAGTAATAAAAGCAGTTATGAATACAGCTGGGCAAATTATCCACAGTTGTATTGGTGACTTCTAAGTAGGATGCTCCTTGGAGGTTTTATACAAATAAGCATTCCCAGAAAGTGAACATAGATTTTGCAATTATAAAAAAAATTAGTTCAGGGAAGAAGCAGTAGTCCATAAGGTTAGGTCATCCAATCAAGGAATAAAAAATCCCATCTGATTTTAATGCTAACACTTGAATCTTGAATCATGAATACAGCAATATAGCAACCAATCTGTGAGCACTCCACCGGCTGAAATCTGGCCACAACAAACTTCCATTGAGTGATTTAAAATTGCAGTCTGTTCATGGAAGTTCAGAAAGCAGACATAAAGGCTGAATTTACTGAATATGTTGCTTGTTGAAAGTTGCCAGGCCAGTTATAACAATCACCCGAGTTGGACTTCAACAACTACAGTGAAGGTAGCAGTGCTATTCATGCACAAAATATTATGAGATCCTTAAGGCACACAAGTGATGGAGGACTTTTATGTTTTATCTCAGCCAAAAGATAGAACTGGTAGCAGCACTAACACTGATATATTAATTCAGAGGAAAAAGCAATGCCTTCTGAACCATCAACTGTTCCTGTAACAACAAAAGATTTTCCTTGGAGGTCTCTCAGTTACCAGCCTTGATTCTATTTAGACTGTGATCTCACAAGCTAAAGTGGAACTGCCTCAGATACTACTTTTACATTATGAATGACCCAGGCTGAAACACATACAAGTCTGCTCAACATTAACCTATCTTACATAACTTCCTTACTGACAACATGCAAAGACACTTCAGTGTATGTTAGATATGAGTAAATTGTGTTGGCAAAAAAAACATGGCTAAAAATACATTTAAAACATTAAAAGCGCTTTGAAAAAAATGGCATCATGTCACTTGGATCTTCAAGAAGAACTGGATGAGAATTTTAAACCAAAATTACAGCTACAACTGTTTTAAAGAAGAACTACACACTGTGAAAATGCTGTGTGTTATTAAATCCTGGAGATATCTCCTTGATTTTTTTCCTCATCTGGTCTTTGGCACAGCCAAAGAACAGATTGACCTGGGAGAATCCATCCCAGGCTGTCAGTCAAGTTCAGAGCATTCTGAGAGAGGGTTTGGGAACTTTGTAAGTGCTGTGTGAATACTCAGCCTAAGACATGCTTAATAAAGTTTGTAGCAATTTACCTCACTATAGGTCAGCAAAGTGGAAAAATATATTCCCAAATAGCCATTCAAATGTCAAAGCTATTTTTGAACAAACAGAAACAACAATTTTTTCATGTGATCATTCAGCTACGTGACTAACACGAATACTCTTAGCAAAACAAAAAATAAATAAAAACAATACCATCCCACTCTCATTTTTCAGCTCAGATGCGTCTTTATTTACTGAAAGCAGCACTGTTGCACATCACAGTTTACACTGAAGCACTGCATCTACTCAAATGCAAATCCCACGTGTGTAGCTATGCCAGTGCTAAAAGTCCCAATGTACACAGCTCAGACCCTAAGGCACTTTCCAGTTTTAAGAGATGTTCATGTGCAGCTGGAAGGTCAGGAACAGAGAGTTAGTGGAGCAGAGCAGAGGGTGCAAAAGAGAAAAAGCCAGTGAGGGAGAGTAGAAAGAAACCTGGGGAGATAAGTGGACAGAAAAGGTGAAAGAGAGAGAAACAACAGGCAGAGCAAAGAGAGGGAACCAGAAGAAAAACAGAGGAAAGGTGAGGCGGAGTAAAAACCGAATGACAACGGAGGAAAAATGGGGTTGATGTCATTTCTTTGGGGAATAAAATGACCTCAAAACCATAGAGGAATGTTCTTGGGACGATCTCACTCTATCTTCTGTCACCCATGGTATGGGATTCTAAACCTTCATCGAACTCAACTATTGTCTCAGACACTTTGTATTCCTCTTTCCCCTCACCCCAGTAATTTATTCAGAATCAGCTCTATCCAAGCTTTTCCAAACTTGGGGGTGTTCAAGATCTAGGGTTTTGGTTCATGGTCATGTCCGATTGTTACCATGCTTGGGGTTTATCCAGTAAACATTTTGATACAAAAGCAGATTGTAACGGAGATTACGCTGTGCCTGAAGTTAGTGGCCAGGCAGTTAAATTGACTTGTCCAGCAGGCAGAGTGCTTCTTTCTCTAACCTTTCCCTGAGTCAGAACTTGCCATGGGTACATCCTGCACATCATCACAGCTCAAACGAAGAACCCCCGGGTCTAAAGGCAGCAGCTTTTTCACGTCTCTCTCTAACTGTGCACACAGCGATGCTAAATTTCTCTCTGCTGGGAGTTACTCAGATGCACTGACAGAAAAGACTTCAGGAAGAGCCAAAAAGAGAGGTGAAATGCTCCATTTTCTCCTGGATAGCAATTCCCCCCATCCTAGTATCTCACTTCTAGAAGAAAGAGCAACTTCTCTCTGAGCCTGTCCATGTTTGCAAATGGTTATCTTAGGACTCACAGTCAGCATCATTTCTATGCCCTTGGGGGCATACATCTCACTCATTGATGCAGATTTCCTGCCAGTCTGGGCAGCTTTTAAATAACCAACTTTCTTTTTTAATAATTGTAGGATGGTTGGGGGGTAAGGTACGTTTTACAGCTATTTATGGCTTATTACATTGCCAGCAACAACAATTCTAAAAAAATCAGGTTCTCACCCATTATAGGGTGGTCAGAACCTAGTGTCCAAAGGGATCCACTGAGGTATGTTTGGGGCAGAATGATGAATCCTGAAACCAACATGAGTGTTCGTTTACAAAGGTTGGAGCAAAGAAGGAAGTTGTGCTACTAGGCTTGTCTACGCTACTGCTTAAATTGATGTAACTTACATTGCTCAAGAGTATGAAAAAGCCACCCCTTTGAGTGACATAAATTACATCGATTTAAAGCAGTGTCCATACCACGTTATGTCAACAGACAAAGTTTCTGCCTCTCATTGGGGTGGAGTAAGTATGCAGCTGTGCCAACATAGCCCAGTAGTGTAGACTAGCCCACCACACACCAGCTGACCACTTGCATAGACTGGTCTTACACATTTTTACCATTATCATGAAATTAGTGGACAGGAAAGGTGAACAAGAGAGAAACTGAGCAGGTGAGCCAGCGATATGGATGTGTCCTTCACATTGGAGAGGGGAAAGAAAAAAGCTACATAATCTTCTGCTGTGCCTCTAGCAACCCAACCCGCAGGTGCAGGGATGGAGGGAAAGAGATGAAATACTTTTATTCCTTCCTCTTAGGAGAGAAAGAAGAGAGAGACACTCACCAGCAGCCAGGAAGGAGAAGGGAGGATCAATCCAGTAGGCCAGGACAGCCCAATGAGCACCTCTGTCTTAAAATTTTCTTAACCCAATCACAGGATTACAGTACTTTCACTTTCACCATGCTGTAATCACTCTTTTCACAGAGCCTTTGCCTGGCTCTGCAGTTTCTCCTCCAGGCCTTCCTCTCATCCTTCCTACCCACTGACTAGAACACATCTCCTCTGCCGTGCATGGTCTTTCTTGGTGCTACAGTTCCTCCTATGGCTTGCTGCCCAGCCCCATATGCCATCAAACCATCTTTTCCTCAGAGATGCTTTGCTGCCCTCTCCTCTTCTGGCTATGCTCTGCCAGGATCAGGCTAACACTCTAAGCTCAGCCTTTCAAAAATCACTATGACCTGGGCCCTGGCTTTGTGGGCCTGTTGCTATTCTCTTCAACAGGGTGGGATGAGATCATATACTCTCCTCCTTCTGCCTTCCCGACTGGGTTGCCAGAGACCCTGTGAGAGGCTAGGAGCATCTTTTTCTCTCCCTTTTCCATGAGTGGGACTCATCAGCCGCTTCCATACAACTGGGGGCATTTGCTCACTGCTCCACACTTTGTCCAATACAGCTGGAAGCATTGCTGTGATTGGCACTCCCTCAAACTCAGACCCAAACAAGCAAAACACGGATTCATGACCTTCACCAGCAGGCCCCTCAGCATGGGCTGAAAATACAGTACTGGCAACAGCGCTCTCACTTTCTGGACGCACCAAGCCTCCACAAGTCAGCTGTGAAGAGGAAAGCCAAAATTAAACCAACACGGTAAATTCTGCAGACAACATACTGCATTTATGAAATAATGAGTCTGTACATAAGACAAACAAGTTAACATCCTTCATGGGCACAAATGCAAAATATTGTCACACAGATATTTTCTTGTTGAGCAGTAGTGTGCAACATCAACATGAAAAGAGAGAAACAAGTTTTCCCCTTGTATTATTTACTGATCATTTGTTTTTCCTTCTCACCTTCTTTTTCCATTGCCTGGCAGGAAGCTCTTTGTCTTGAGAATCTAGACAAAGATGCTATTAAGAGATGTACAAACCTAGAAAGATACCTGGGGTTTTTCCTTACAGTTAATGTTCCTTTGATTGCTGGATTCTTCTGAAGTTAATTACATTAACTCAACATGTTTCTGCTAGAAGGATTGCTCTGCTTTACTGTTTCCCATGGCCTCACAGAATATCAGAGTTAGAAGGGACCTCAGGAGGTCATCTAGTTCAACCCCCTGCTCAAAGCAAGACCAATCCCGAGACAGATTTTTGCCCCAGTTCCCTAAATGACCCCCTCAAGGATTGAATTCACAACCCTGAGTTTAGGAGGCCAATGCTCAAACCACTGAGCTATCCCTCCCCCGGTAATGAAGAATGTGTGATTGCCAAGTGTTTTTCCATTTTGTTTCATCCAACACAAAACGATCCCCTTTTGTTATTATCTCTAGCTCTGAGCTCTGTATACAATAGGCAGAAACTCCAAGAAGGATGTATGTTGATAAATTACTGAAATGTTAGTTCACAGGGATGCAAGCAGATGTTTCCTTTTGGTAGTCTCATTTTCCATGTGATAATCCAAGATATATACTAGACCTAGCTGAATCAGAGATGAATATGTTCCAGAGACTAATTAATTTCACAGAGTGTCACAAATAACGAAAGCATATCCTCTCATTTACAGGAAAGAAATCAATAACTGGTCTGTTTAAATGTACTCATTTTTTAAATTAGACTATCATTCCTTCCTAAAACACAGTACTTACTCTGTAAATAAAGCAGGGAATTAGAAAGAATGGGCCAGACTCAGTCCGGATATAATTCCATTGAAATTAGCGAAAGATGGTTTGCTTTTGAAGTCAATAGTGCTACCTCCGGGATGAATTTGGCCTAATGTTATGTTAGTTATGTTGATTAACTAAATTACTAAACATAGCAATTTAATTTGGCGTATAAACAGTTACATCATGTTTTTATGTCTGTTCCACTCTTCCAGTCTAATTGGTTTGATAATATAAACAGTCTCAACTACACTACAGCTGCCTGTTCTCCAAAACAGTCTCTTTTACTCAGTGATATATAAGTTTAAGTAATTTTAAATTGGTGGGCAATAAAGTCTTCTTTGAGCAGCTTGGGAGTTCCCTTCCTGGGGAAAATACATGTAATTTGGTCTATTTCAGATTAAAATATTTGCTTTTTGGAAGTATATCTTTATGAGTCAAGGACAAAGTAATCTATGGAAGAGAAGTGTTAGCACTATCCAGAGAAGATCCCCTGTGCACTGTTCTTGTTTTCAATTCGCATACAGTTTCCTGTTAGTGGTTAACAGAGAAGGTTATAAATTGTGTGTTTTGACATGAAAGTAAAATTGTACATTGTAATTCTTGCCTCCAAAGGTCATTTTAAGGCTGAGACAGCATTGTCCTAAAGAAAGTCATAATACTCTAACTGTACAGGTATAAGTGTTTAAAAGCTGAACATGGTAGAAAAGTAGGAGGCATAGTAGGGAACAAAAATGGGATGGGGTGCAGGGGAACATCGAGTAATCCCAGCTGTACATAAAGGAGTGTGGTGTTGCAAAGAGAAGAAATGGAGCTCTGTGGGCGAAGGAATGCAGCTCTGCAGGGGGCCAGGAAGAGAAACAGGCATGTGCTGAATGCGATGGTCGACATCAGGTCTTCGTGACAGGAGGTAATGGATTTGGAGCTGCTCTGTAATATTTTGTGAATAATGTACAATGCCCTGGTTATTTGGATTTTTAGTGTATGAATATATTAGCTTAGCTCCATGGGGAGCTGACTGAAAAATAGGCAGGAAGGAAAAGAATGGCTCAAGATAGATACCTCTCAGCAAACACTAGTTGTTAAAGGACAGTGCCAGAATGGTTAGCTTTAGCTCTGATGATTTTGTCTCCATCTCCAGACAATGTACAAAACTCATTTTGATGTGGGCAGGAAAAGGCCCATAAACACAGAACAAAAGAACTCTGGCAAGAGTTGCTAGTTGTTTGGGAGAACAAGACTACACACAGGTCCTCAGTGGGGATGTCTGAATAAATTAGACCTGCCTAGATTACCATGAGGGGAGATGGACATATGTGTAGACTACTTGTTTTAAAATCAGTTTTCTTCTTACGCTTTGTTCCTACTGAGAAATAACTAATTCTTTGGTCCAAGAAGGCTGTTTGGTCACTAAGTACACTACTGTTCACAGAATCCTGAAAACACGGTTACTCACCTTTGTAACTGTTGTTCTTCGAGATGTGTTGCTCATATCCATTCCAGTAGGTGTACGCGCCGCGCGTGAATGTTCGTCGGAGAACTTTTACCCTAGCAACTCCAGTGGGCCGGCAGGTCGCCCCCTAGAGTGGCGCCGCCATGG
>NC_133770.1:68301931-68307896 GCF_003597395.2 Chelonoidis abingdonii
ACGGTGGCAGGAAGGAACTGAAGGAGCGGGCGGGCTGGCAGGGGTATATTATCCACCTGCCATAAGGCGGGCGGCACACTCTATGGGAGGCGACCCTGCCGGCCCACTGGAGTTGCTTAGGATAAAGTTCCTTCCGCGAACATGCACCCGCGCGAGCGATACACTATGGAAATGGCGATATGAGCAACGCACCTCGGCAAGAGCAACCACAGATACCCAATGCATGATTCGTACCTTGCTGGAAGGCACGCTTGACACATAAGACGTCCTAGGGCACTCACGCGCCAGCATCGGGCAGTATAGAAATCGATTGCTCGGGGATCGAAATATCGGTACTGGTTTGGACGCGATATCTCGATCCAGACGTGCTTAGTTGATCTCCGGACTCCAGCTAGACGACCGGACTTCCGGATTCGACGCGAGGCCGCGCGGATCGATCCCGCACGGTGAAGACGGCTGAGTAAATCGATTTTAGATATTCGATTTCAGCTACGCTATTCTCGTAGCTGAAATTGCGTATCTAAAATCGATTTAATCTCGTAGTGTAGACCTGGCCATAGAGTGTTGTAGCCCAGGGCATGGTCTAAGCGAGGGAGAATGCAAAATTCCACCCCAGGAGAGAGAGATGCCTGAGGGAGTGCACAGAAAGAGAGAACAGAAAGACTGATAGAGGCGGGGGAATAGAGATGCAGCTAGCCCCTTACCCATTACAGGAGAATATATGTATCAAAGTGGACAGCTAGCCACGTGAATAATTATTAACACTTACACACACTTAAAACTAACTAGGAAATTTCCCACACAAATTTTTGTTAACTTTGAGTTAAGATTGCTAGGCTACATATCCCCACAAAACAAACCAAAAAAGCAACAAAATAAGCAGTTAAAGTACTACTCCAGTCGTTAGCCCACACATCTCCACCCTCAGCCTGGAAAAACCAACAAGGATCCCTAAGCTTTGACCAGATGTGTACACAGATATATGATCTGTATAAAAATACCAAATTTAGAACAACCACTAACAGATCATCAATTAACTTCAGCTTTTCTAAACAACAGAAAACATCCTTTTTGCAATCTCAGTTTGAGATCATGTTTTATAGATCACGGCAACTTTACTTTAATTTTAATAAAATTGTGTGTACAAGATTATATATGGAGGATGATTCCCCACTGAAAATTCAAGAACAGAAAACAATAAGAGCGGCTGTCAAGTTGAGAATTAAAATACATAGGCAGTACATTACCCTACTGTGAGGAGTGACTAGTGCTTCCCACCCATCTGGAAAGCCCCCACTCTGAACAAGCTAGAAAACTGACAGGAAGAACCTGCATGTATTCAACCTCCTTCATCTGAAAGATCTCTGGAAATTCAGGGGCCATAATGTTTAAACTTGGATGACTCAAGTAAGCTCATGAATCCATATTTTACCTTCTGAATAACGGGCCTGATTTTCAGAGGTTCTAAGCTCTCACTAGTCCACTGACTTCAGGGGGTGTTTAACATAACTGACCCCTTATTTAAGTCCATATATGAAATTTTAGCTTGTCTTTTGGATGGAGCTAGAGAGAGAAAATAAAATGGGGTGGGGGAGCCAAAGAACACCCTGGAAAACAAACAAACAAGCAAAAACAGTAAAAGTAACCTTTAAGGCCCCAGTCAAGCAAAAGTAGCACTGCTTCTGTGTCGGACAATCTTTCATGGCTTGGCATAGGCTTCTATGGCGTGAAACAGTGAAAGCCTATTTTCGGTTAAATGAATTGGCCCCATTTGGGAGGCTGATGAACCTGTCAACTATCCTATTCCACAAACACCCACATAAAATATAGTCAAGGAGCAAGGAGGTTAAAATGCCCCTCCTCTTTTTTTTTCTCTTCTTTTTTTGCCCTCATACAAGAGAAGTGGCCGGGAGTAAAAAGACAAAAAAAAGCTGGAGGTGAGATTGACAAGAGTGTTTCAAATCATATCCTGCTAATAGGAATGGGAATGGGAGACATAATTTTAATCTGTTACATCAGTAAGGAATACCAAGTCATATAAATCAGCTGAGATGCATGAATGTCTCAGAGGTGTTAACAAACACAAGACTAAACACCAAATGCATCCAGAATCCAATAATTAGGTCTGTCTCATTATAAACCATCACTTTGGAATTCATTGTTATTTTCAACCTTCAAAATGTTTTAAATATGAACAAACCACAAACAAATATTTTAACTGAATAAAACTTTCCCTGTACAACATGTATTAAGACATTGCAAGTGGCTTTCAATGAACCTGGGGCTAGTTCAGCCTGTGCTGACTCAGCAATTTTTTATTGGAAGTTAAAGTGGCTGGTGGAAAAAAAGTAGGTGTTCTTCCAGAACTGGCTGTTTCTGAAAGCTGCTGTCTCATGTGCTTAGCTGGTTGGTTCTTGCTCACATGCTCAGGGTCTATATGATCACCATATGTGGGATTGAGAAGGAATTTTCTCCCAGGTCTGACTGATAGTTACCTTGGGGGTGTTTTCATCTTCCTCTGCAGCATGCTGCGCAGGTCACTTGCTGCAATTAGACTCATAGACACATAGACTTTAAGGTCAGAAGGGACCATTATGATCATCTAGTCTGACCTTCTGCACAAAGCAGGCCACAGAATCCTACCCATCCACTTCTATAACAAACCCCTAACCTATGTCTGAGTTACTGAAGTCCTCAAATTGTGGTTTGAAGACCTCAAGCTGCAGAGAATCCTCCACCAAGTGACCCGTGCCCCACGCTGCAGAGGAAGGCGAAAAACCTCCAGGGCCTCTGCCAATCTGCCCAAGAGAAAATCCTTCCTGACCCCCAAAAATATGGCAATCCAGCTAAACCCCGAACACGTGACAAGAACCCACCACCAGCACCCAGAAAGCAATTCTCTGCAGTAAACTTCAGATCCCCATCCCATATAACACCCACACAGACCAACTGGCATTACTTACTGCTGAAATCAAAGACATGCCAAAATTAATTTGTCAAAATTAGGACTATCCCATCATCCCATAAACCTTCCATATACCTATAACTTAGTCTTTAAAGCCCAGATATGTCTTTCCCCACTACTCTCCCATGAAGCTGTTCCCACAGAACTTCAACTCCCTAAAGTTAGGAACCTTTCGTCTAAATTTCGAGTCTAAAACTTCCTAGTCTCCATAATACCCATGTTCTTGTGTCCCCATGTACTATCTGAGTTTTCTCACTTAACAATTCCCATGCATTGAGGGCCCTTGGAAAAATTGCACCCTGGCCTCCCATTCTCGCTGGCACATAATTTAAGTCCTCCCTGTGGCTCAAATTATCTTTGTAATTTTGTTTTGGGGTTCATTGCAGGTGCTGGTTGAACAATGACCTCGATCATATAGTAAAACTAGATGAAATCTGGATCCCTTCTGGCCTAAAAATCCTATCACTCTATGACTCTAAAGCTTCCTTTTTTCTCTCTCAGCTCTAAAATCTCACTGTATAATACCTAAATACAGATAATAAGACTCACTCAAATAACCGACATGGCCCTGGTCATGTAAGCAGAGCAGGAGAGCGTACCCTACACCTGTGTCAGTAAGGAAGTGTGAAAGAAGTCTTGAATGCAAATCTCAAATATTTGCATAGGCACGCCCACCCATCCAGACTGCCCAAGCTGTGGGACTGCTTTGTGACAGAAATGACTCAACCCTCATTGTG
Source organism: Chelonoidis abingdonii (assembly GCF_003597395.2). Taxonomy (NCBI): domain Eukaryota; kingdom Metazoa; phylum Chordata; order Testudines; family Testudinidae; genus Chelonoidis; species Chelonoidis abingdonii. The sequence goes on from NC_133770.1 coordinate 68,305,634, forward strand.
TGTACTTAGCAGGACAACGGAACATGGTTCCAAAACCCAGTGAATTGAAGAGAGGTTGGGACCAGGTATTTGTGCTGGAGAGTCTCCGTTGGACCCAAACAATCATTTCAACCCCGCCTCTCTCTCTACTGTGGGAATTCAGAAATTGATTTTTTCCCTTCAAGAACTGTACAGGTTACGAACTTTGAACTCACTTGGGCAATGGCACCAGCACGGACCCCTAGCTAAAGCTGAAATCACTATAGAGCCTGAAATTACTGAACTAGAGCAACTGAGTACGTGCTAACTAGTGGGGAGCTGAAAAGCATACTGTGAACAGAGCAAGAACTGCGGAGGATGTGGAGCTTATCAACGGAACACTGAGTTGAGCGAACGCTGCAGAGCGGAATAGCTGAGGACAGGTGGAGCAGACCCACAGAGCACGCAGAGCCGAGCAGTTTGCAGGGACAACTGGAGTAGCTCACAGGAACACTGGTGAGCAGAAGGCAGCGTGGACAGAAAGCAAGTGTAGACAGCTGAGGAGCAGAGTGAGTGCTGGTAAAGCCAAGCATTCGTGGAAAGCGGAAACAGAACCCACGTAATGCAAGGCAGTGGCCCCAGACCAACGTAAGTGCCCCTCACCAGGCTGGGGGAAGGTACCCTGCGGCTTAACTTAACTTTGGCTGCACGACCTCCAGGACCGAGACTTTGGATTGGGGACTTTTGGGACGGTTTGGTCTAGGAACTCTAGTTGAGGTGTTTTCCCAATTTAGTGCTTGTTGTTTATCTCATGTAATTAAACTTTTTTTCTGCTACACCGAGACTCTGTGCTTGCGAGAGGGGAAACATTGCCTCTTTGAGGCACCCAGGGGCGTGTGTAAGATTTTCCCAGGTCACTGGGTGGGGGCTCGAGCTGGTTTAGCATTGTGTTATTGAAACAGAACCCCTGGATACTGAACCCGGCCCTTGTTGCTGCCAAATTCAGAGGGGCAGAAGGGTTACACTTAGTTGCACCTGGGTTCCATATGGCGCAAGAATGGAAGGGAGAGGTAACTTTGGCCTTATGCCACCTTTGTGCCTCTTCTTTGGCATAAAGCAGAGGTTCTCATACTGAGGGTTGGGACCCCTCAGAGGGTCATGAGGTTATTACATCGGGGGTCACAAGCTGTCAGCCCCCTCCCCAAACCCTGCTTTGCCTCCAGCATTTCTAATGGTGTTAAATATATAAAAAAGTGTTTTTAATTTATAAAGGGGGGGGTCACACTCAGAGGCTTGCTATGTGAAAGGAGTCACCTGTACAATAATTTGAGAACCATTGGCATAAAAACTCCTACCCTAGGATACTCCCTGCTGCCTTTACATTCTTTTTTTGAGACTGGGGTCTATAAAGAAGCCAAACAGAAATGGAAAACCACGCTAACGACAAATTATTCCTGAATAAAATGACCTGTCTGGTTTAAAATCCCAGATTTAACATAGTAATTAATTAGCAATTTGTCTGAACCTTCTTCTGTCAAGAACGTTAGCTATTGGTAACAGCAACCACCTCCGTTTAAATTAAATCAGAATAAAAGACTTTTCCTCCAGCTGCTTCCAACTCTATTCCCCACTCCAACAATATGTACAGTTTCAAGTCTGTAGATGAGTCCCTTAAATCTGCACTGATGATGAAACCCACTGCAGATGATCAACTATTCTAGTTTAGCAAGTATATAAATAAAACATAATAGCAAACAGTGACATTATCTGATTAAAATATGACAATATAGATTATTGTTGCAACCACCATTATATATGTGCAGCAAATTTTGCACAAAGGTTGTCAAATCAGGTGTCTATAAAAAAGGTTATGATTTGCTGGTTCTGATAATGCTATCTGTATGCATGTATCATTTTTGTGTGTGAAGTTGTAAGTATTGGCTCTATACTTGAATTTCAAAGATTTGCTCCTAGGGTAACACCCATGAAGTAATTAGCCAGCACATCTTGGAGGGCCTATTCAAATTGAGTGGCACATTGAAAGAACATTTAACTGACAATGGACCATGGGAGACATCTATCTGCACTTAATGGAACGTCCTGCGGTGACTAGGCAAAATGCACAAACACATGACTTGTCTATAAAAGCAGCAGAGAATCCTGTGGCACCTTATAGACTAACAGACATTTTGGAGCGTGAGCTTTCGTGGGTGAATACCCACTTCGTCAGACGCAGGTAGTGGAAATTTCCAGGGGCAGGTATATATATGCTAGCAAGCAAGCTAGAGATAACGAGGTTAGTTCA
>NC_133770.1:68309412-68350811 GCF_003597395.2 Chelonoidis abingdonii
CTCTAGCTTGCTTGCTAGCATATATATACCTGCCCTTGGAAATTTCCACTACCTGAGTCTGATGAAATGGGTATTCACCCACGAAAGCTCACGCTCCAAAATGTCTATTAGTCTATAAGGTGCCACAGGATTCTCTGCTGCTTTTACAGATCCAGACTAACACGGCTACCCCTCTGATATATGACTTGTCCATGTGACTCCAAACTCCATCTTGTTGCTGTGATTTTCCACAGTAAGAACAATGGGATGCCCTCCACATGGCAAAAGCTATAAAAGACCCTGGAAAAAACCTCCATTTTGGTCTTCAAATCTGCTTCTTACCTCTGGAGGAACTTTGCTACAAACTGAAGCTCTGCACAATGGACTGAATGACCCATCCAAGCTGTGGATGTACTACAGAGACTTGACTTAAGCCAGCAGTTTATTCCATCACTGCTACAAGCCTGAACCAAGAACTTTGCCATTACTGTATGTAATTGATTCTTTTAACCAGTTTGAACTCTCACCTTTCTTTTTCTCTTTTTATGAATAAACCTTTAGATTTTAGATACTAAAAGATTGGCACCAGCATGATTTTTGGGTAAGATCTAAGTTATATATTGACCTGGGTTTGTGGCTGATCCTTTGGGATCAGAAGAACCTCTTATTTGATGAGACTGGTTGTAAAGAAACACTCATCTCTGAATCCAATGTTTTTGCTGGTGATATAAGAACTGGGATGCCTGAGGCAACTGCCTTTGTTTTCTTGTTAGCCAGTGTGGGTGAAACAGGAGTTTACTTTTGTGGCTGGTTTGGTATATCTTATAAAAGAATAACCACCAGTTTTGGGTTGTGTTTGCCCTATTTCTCAGCAGTTTGTCCTGAATTGGCATTCAGTTATGACCCACTAAGGCATGGTTACACAGACAAACCAATCAAGTGTGCTGCATCAAACGGAACATCACTAATCTGCATTCATGCAAGAGGAGGCCCAGTATGGATTAGTGAGGTCTTTGAAGTAGCTCATGTTGTGAGAGACAGTGGCATCAGCACCACAATTATAAGCAAGGTTCAACATACACTATAGCAAGCTTCAGCTAAATTCTGCAAGACTGGTGGAAATTCTGTGGCAGATTTATATAAATTAAAAATAGAGAGGAGAATAATTGCATTATTCATTTTAATATTGAATTCAGTCAGTACAATAGCTTCTGTGTTATTTATTTTATGCTGTTCCTACATTTTCAACTTTCAATAGGCTGCAGATTTTGGTATTGATAATGCCAAACTACATTACGGAAGCTGTCATGGTCAGAAGTAGAAGGTTTTGACAGCTGAGTAAGGGACAGGTGGGTCTTTTCATGCACATAAGGGAGGCACATAAGGCAGTGTTTGTGGGGTAAGCACATTAGCTGTATGTTTCTATAGTTATCAGCAATTAAATGGCTAATGTTTGGCTTTAGGTTTCAGAGTTAACACCCCATTATGATGACTGGGAAAATTCACACATCTTAGCTACTGTTTTAGTCTCTCTGCAAACTGTAACTGCATCAGTCTGTACTTGGTTCACATTTTCAAGTTGATCTTTGCAAACTTGAGGCCTGAATTTCTTTTTTAAATGAAAAGTCAGATTCTAGAGCACAATTCTGCGGCAAGGAAAAAAATTGGCAGAAAATTCCATGGTTGTGGAATCTTCAAAGAGGTCTTGATTATAAGTGCCCCAAGGCCTGATTTACAACATTACTGAGTGCCCAGGGAGAGCCAGGATGTGACCATCTACTGTAAATGACAAATTATATACATTCAACCACAACTTTCTTCTGACATTTTTCATACCCATTTCACATGAAACATTCAACACTAAAGACAGAGTCCTCTCTGAGTATGTGTGTGTTCACTGATACATACACTACTGAAATGGACCACAGATAAGGCCAGCTTTAGCGCAATTCAGCCGATTCCCCTGAATCAGTCCCCACGCCCCTAAGAGGGCCCCGCAACATCCCGAAGGAGCTGCTGCTGAAGTCCCGCCACTGTCTTTGGCAGCAGCTCACTTGCTGCCGCAAAGGAAGGTCTCTCCGCCGAAATGCCACCGAAGTCCCAGTACTGTCGGCGGGACTTTGGCAGCAGCTTCTTCAAATCAGGCCCCACGGTGCCTAAAGCCAGCCCTGCCTAAAGCCAGAACTAAGTGCCAGAGAGAGCAAGCACATAGAGACTCATAGTTTATTCATCCTCATATTTTTTCCCCTTCAAAATTCAGGCATCTCTTTGGGTCTGATCCTGTTTAGATTGGCAAAACCTCCAGTTACTTCAATGGAAAGAGGATCAAGCCCTTACAGAGTGATTACTAGGACAGATGCCCTGTTTTCCTCAGCAATATTCTAAGTTCTCTCAGAGGCAAAACCTTGGGCTTTGTACTATAATATACTTACGTGATATGTAGATCCTTGTATTGCAATATGGCATATACCATGTTATTCCTCAATTATAAACAAACAAAAAGTAGGAGAAATTAATAGTTTTTCTCTTATAATGCCTTTTCTGAGTATATTCATATGAAGGAATAATAAAACCCTAATGGTTTCTGACTCTTCTGATTATAGTGATATATGTATATATGTTTAGCATCAATTATTAAGATTGTTCACAGCCTTCAAACTATTTCATATTAAGCACATATGGACTTCTATTGTAGTGAATAAAAAAATCTCTTTATTCTAGAGGTAAATATTAACCAGCATAAATAGTAGTTGAATTTTGATGTTCAGTCAAATAAGAGGTTAATAGCTATATTCTTACATCAATTTTGAATACCTTCAAAACAAATATTTGGAAATATCTCCCACGATAGCCATGAAAAGTTCAACAGCTTTTCTGTGTAAACTAAAGGGAGCTGGACATCCAGAAATAATTACGCAAGGGTTTCACAAAACTTCTGCTGCAAACAAGTCACGATGCATGCATATACATAGGCAATATGATTTGTTAACATCGTATTGCCTCTCAATATTACCTCTGAGGAGATAAACAACAGCCTTCCATAACTGTTTTCAGCTAACCAGGACAAAGTATTTTTTTTCTGCATGTACTGGTAAAAGAAAGAATATATTGTGTAGGTACTCGGCTTCACCTCGTTCCTTACATACAACCCTCCTGAATTATTTATATCACAAAACCATCCATGTGTCTTATTATCTAAATAAGCTACTGTGCAAAGTCTGTACTTAGATAATTCTTTTGTTTAATATCTAAATGATCGCTCAACAATCACAACTAAATGAACAACAGACAATAGGACATCTTGTGAGCTGATTAGAGATACTGAGTCAATGGGAGTTTTGTTATCAACTTCAGTGGGGCCAAGATTTCACCTAATGTCTTATAATGAAATGAAGAATTAAGTGGCCATAATCAAATCTTTTAAAATTTTCCATTCTGAAATAATAAAGATTCAGAGCTATACTATACTGTTGAGCCATGAAATTCCTCTTCACACCAGTTAGGAGTTATCCATAGAGAGAGGGCAAAAATATGGCCCTATTTATATAATATATATAATTGCTCCCCTCACAAGTTAACTTTTAAAAAGTAAACAAAATTCCCTCACACAGCACCTCTAAGCAACAATATTACTAATAAAAGCCTCAGCTCCTGCAAAATGACATGCCCATATGGACTCTTGCACATGGGTGGAGTACCAATGATTTTGGTGGGATTGCACAGACCCAAAGGTCTACATGCCCTCTACATGGGTGGATCTCTAAAGAATGAAGGAAGAAACAGGTGGTAGGGAAAAAATAACTTATTCTGGAACAAACATATTCCAGAAGAAAAAGATCTTAAGTAAAGTAAGTACCAGTGTTTTACATATTTATTTGGTAAATTGTGCTAATTATTGGACTATTGTACCTGGAAGCAATTTGATTTGAGTATTGGAATAAAAAAGTGATAATCTTAGCCTATGTCTACACTAGAAATTTAAGTCACCTATAGTAGATCAGCTTATAGCAACCACAGTTAATTACTGCACATCCTCACCAGGAGCGCTTCCACTAACCTAAGAAGGCCAGTGTGCCGAGCTGGGAGCCCAGTCCCTGGCAGCTCCCGACCCATGAAATTGACAAGGCTGCCCAGCTCTTGGCAGGGAGAGGGGTCTGAAGCTACCAAAGCTTCTCAGCTGGGAGCAGGGTCCAAAGCCACTGGGGCTTCTCACTCTGGTTCCCAACTGGAAGCAGATCCATTCTCCCCATGGCTCTCAACCAAGTGCAGGAGCAGCTGGGCTCTAGCTGCCTGGCTTTGTCGATTTCACAGCTCCAGCCATAAAATTGACAAGACAGCCAATGTCTACACAGACAGTGTCACCCTAACTACACAGACATAAGCTGTTCGCCTGTCATGGAGGTGTAGTTATGATGTTGGTGTAGTAGACCACTTACATTGACAGGAGGAAGGCTGTAGTGTAGACACTTACATAATTATGTCAACATAAACTGCTTATGTTGACCTGTGTAGTATAGATCAGCCATTAGGCACTGTTGATAAGAGTATATATTACAATGGAAAAAACATGACGACTAATTTATTTCTGCCCTATAAATGTACTGCACATAATTACATAGAAACTAGTGTGATGCTTTATAAAAAGAATGATAATCAAGTGTACACTAATGTACTGGGGGAAAGGATAGCTCAGTGGTTTAAGCATTAGCCTGCTAAACCCAGAGTCATGAGTTCAATCCTTGAAGGGGCCACTTATGGAACTGGGGTAAAAATCTGTTTGAGGATTAGTCCTGCTTTGAGCGGGGGGTTGGACTAGAAGACCTCCTGAGGTCTTTTCCAACCCTGATATTCTATGATAATTGCACTAAATCTGATAGATTACACTTGTTCATGGACACCTTACTCTGTTAAATATGATAATCCTATTTACATGCATGTATAATCTTTATATCTGAAGTTATGAATATTTGCTATGTATTTGTATCTCAGACAGGCATTACTCCTGGATGACACCTCCCCACACAAATTTACATTCAGACTAGCCCTCACTGGTTTATAGGCCATCCATATGGTGATGGGCCATTGAAGGGAATGAGCCCTTCCTGAGGACACCTCAGACAGCACAGAGCCAATGGCTAACCCTATGATTCAGTAAAGCATGCAAGGCTCCATCTTTTACCAGTAACTATCCATGCACGTGACCCTGGACTCCATATTGGCCAGGAATTTTCCAGGCACCATGAGTTGGGCTATAAATTGCAAGCCATGACATCACTGCTTTGTTTTCATTCCTACTTCTCCTTTCCAACTTCAGATTATCTAGGAAAGCTTTACTGAATGACCCCCACCCTGCTGGGTGAAACAGAGAGACTTATCCCAAGCTAGCAGATTTAACATCACTGGTATTATCCTGACCTGCAAACTCAGAAAATCATTTGTAATGTATGATTCCTTAACCATTTAATAACTCTTTCCTTTTACTAATAAAACTTTTGGTTTGTAGTTAATAAAGAATTAGCAACAAGCATAATTTTGGGGTAAGATCTGAGTTATATATTGACCCAGGGAAGTGATTTGATCCTTTGGGATTGGAAAATCTTTATATATGATCAATCTGTTTTTCAATAACCTCTCATCATAAACTGATGTCTGGGTGGTGATAGGGACTAGACTGCCTAAGGAGACTGTGTTTTTAGCTTCTTGTTAACCAGTATGGTGATACATACTGGGCTTATCTTGGTGGTGGCTGGGTGAACTCTAACATTAAAATAATCATGTTTGGCATGTGTGTGCCCATTTTCAGTTCTGACCCACCCCAGGCACTCATCCACAACTGGTCATAAAAGTGGCTTATAAACACCTAAAGCCAATAAAATGATCTCTTACTGGATATTTTCACCAATTCACTTCAAAACCTACTTTATCAAAAAGTTTGTTAACATTTTCATGTACTTTAAGAAGGCAGTTTTCTTCCAGTGATTGATTATTCATACTGGACCAATCACATTCTGACTTTAATAGTTTTTGTAAAGACAAATGACAGATTTGTTTTGATAAAAGATCTCAAGGAGTCGTTATAGCAATACATTCATGGACAATTACATAATAAATGTTAGCAATTCAAAGACAACAGACTTTTCTTCTATAGGAATGAATGTGCATGCCTGAGAAAAATAAACATTTGAGAAAAACAAACAGCAGTAAAAAAAAACAAAAAACGATGTCTAGGGACATTCTGCCAAAACTATGTTATATTTATGGTACAACAAAAATAACAAAATCTCTGCATTCAAAAGGTATGCAGAATGGGTTCTTACATTTATTCACTTGATTACGATAAATAACAAATTATATATCACCATTTCATCTGCAACAATTCTTCTCAAAAAAGATGTCCAAACAAAGAATAAATGTTAATGTATGTTGATGCATATTTGTTCGCGTTGGGTGTTTTTTTTTGCCAGCTTTGTGGGTCATATTTTTCCACATGCTTCAGCCTGTCTAGCTCAGCTGGTAGAACATCAGACTTTTAATCTGAGAGTCCAGGGTTCAAGTCCCTGGCCAGGCGATAAACTTCTCCATCTACTCCACGAAATAAACCTATATCCACTGTGCAGATAAACCCTGAATCTTGTGTGCATCTAGATGTTTGAACAGGTAAATGAGTAGCTTTCCTCCTACCTGCCCCTTTGCCCATTACATTTACTGCAAACACACTGGATATGTGTGAAATTTTGTGGGTGCATCTATTGTAACCTAAAGTGTAAAGTTGACTTTTTAACCTATTAACATGCTGATTCTGACCCACTGCACCTACTATATTTAATTTTGATAATCAATAATTTAAAAGGTTATGTTGATGAAACGGCAAATGACATGATTTAGGGAGATAAACCTTAGGTTTATTAATTGGGCTTTTCAGGGGGATAGGAATGAGGAGATTTATAAAAATCTCTTTAATAGTTTAAACTATGTTTCTACTCTGAAGTCATTCTACAAATGACATTGTGGGATTTCATGTCTACGGTGTCTCAATTTCCATATCACACTGATTTCAGTATACAAGTGTTATTTTCTGCCAGCCCAGCAAACTCAACCCAAGCTCCAAAAGTCAAACTCGGTTGTGGTTGTTTTCTGTAATATCAGTTTAACAGGACAAATCAGGTTCAGTTACACCTGTACAAACCTATTCCTTTTAGACTGTGCCCTCCATGATGCATTTGTGACACCTGTTGTAGTCAGTGACTTTACATAGTGATAACTGATTTCACCTGTAGTTGGAACTTTTTAAACAATTCTGATGATTTATAGGCAAGTAGAAATAACATCCAGCTCACTCTGAGTTTTGTGGGTTCCTGTAGCGCAAAGACCAGCAAAGGTCAATCAAAAATTATTTTTGTCACTAAAAGAAGCAGATCAATTCAGTTAGACTGTTCTATTTTACATCCTCCATTTTTAGAGAAGAACTGCAGTGGAGAAAAAGGGCAGATGTAAATGCTATTACTTTACTGGTGAAACAAGAACTATATAATACCATTCCCATAATTCAGGAACTGACATTCCTCCCCGTCGTTAGTACGGGCCCATGGCACAAAAATGTGTACTGATCCTGAAAGAATTTGTATGGCTCTGCTAACCAGTTTCCAGCCCAAAGTTAAGAAAAATTAGTCTTTAAAAATCACCCATATCATTCTACTAACCATCTTGGGTTTTTACCCGTGACTTCCATTATGGCTTTGACATGAACTGCCAGAATTAAAGACCGATTAATACAAATTTATATAAGCCCAGAATTTTAGAAGGTATGAACCATTCATTACTATCTCTAGCAATTTTTTGGGACGGGCCATTATCAGAACTCAAGAAGAACAAAATTGAATGACAACTATTTTAGGGTCCAATAGGATCAGCCAGTCATATAAATAAATGCCTTCTACCCCGTGAAGCTGGTACCCATATTTCCCCAACAGTAAAAGTATCTGTCGTTATCCCTAACTGTTAATGAGATATCAACATTACAGATGACCACTTGTATACTGATCTGAGAATACATTATCAGCAGAGGTCCAACATGGTCTGTACCAACCCAGGAAAACCTCTAACCAGTATAATTATCCGTACTTGCATCCTTGGCATACATAAAGTGTTTCTTTACAGATATTAAAATATTTTGCTTCAAGCCAAAATTATCCTAGACTAACCCAACATACTATAACCAAAACAAAAGTATAGTACATTGGAAAAATATGTGGAGAAAAGATGAGGACAGGAATGAAGTAACAGACAAGGTGCAGCCATGGGTAATGTAAAAACAGTTAAACTAATAAAACCAAACTGTGTATTTTATACTGTATCATTTTAAAATCAATCTGGAGACACTACTTTTCTTTCAGCAAATGGGTTTATTGACATAACTGATCATAACTGTGTACAGTATGTATGCATCTCCTATTAGAAGAATATCCAGTGGTAGAGCTAAACTAAGCGTGATATACAGTTTAATGCTACGCAATCCCCATTAATTTCTAGCAATAACAATGGTGTTGTCCACCGATAATCACTTAATCACATGGGTCCCATAGCTATATAGATATATGAAAGTAAACGAGCCAAGAGTTTAAGACATTTAAAAAATTAACCTAAGAGCTGATTCTGCATTTCTTCAATCCAAATTTCATTCAGTCCTGCATCTTAGTGATTTTAAGCGAAAGTTTTCCTGCATGTGGACTACAAGATTTTGTCCCTGAAAGATACATCTTCACGAAAGGGTGACTAAGGGTAAAATCCTAGCCCCACTGAAATCAATAGAAAAATTCCTATTAACGTCAATAGGATCAATATTTCACTCTGAAATCCTCTCTGCACATAACTGGTAAGTGTTAAGGCAAATTCTCCTAACACTCCCTCTTCACTGTATTTGGACCCTAATATTAAGAAGCCATCTCCAGGGTGTAAAAGGCTCATTCCCATTCAGTTACTGGACTCTCAACAAGGGTACCAATTACTATGGTGCCTTTTGTAAATATTTGTTCATTAAAAAGCAAACAGACACCACCACATGACTTAATTTGGGCTACTGAACAATCATCAGACCATAAACGAAAAAACTTTCTGGTCAGTACCAACCTAGGTCAAATGTGAACCAGTGACACAGAGATTGATTCCTCCATATATCATCAAACTCCTGAGCCATTCAGTTCCTCAAGAGTTCATTTGAGGCTCCAGGTAAAATGAACAGGAGCACAAGTAACTCTTAAAATATTTGCATATAACTGTAACCACAGTTTGGACTTTTTAAAAATTAGCTCATTTCTAGACCACGCAAAAAGAACTAATGTAAACTAAACCACCATGTTTAATAGTGGCAGAAGCACATTTCTGTAAATATTTAGGGAAGCAAAACTCCCAGAAAGCAGAGAGCAGCCAATCATAAAATGATTAATACTACTCAGAAAACAAAAATGCATTCAAATAAAAGTAATATACTACTGCAAGAGATTAACTCAAGATAGAGATTTAACTTTATCATTACTCAATTAGCTGAGCAAAAGACTGAGAAACACAGATTAACGTTAAAAAAATTACTGAATTTCACAGTGAGGTGCAAGTACATATAAAACTAATTTTAGTACAGTAAAACTAAGAATTACTTATTGGCATAAGCTTGTTTCACATTTCTGAAATATCCTCCATCTATTATTGTTAAAGAAGGAATGCATCTATGCTATCTATCAATAATTCACCTTAGTATGCACTCAGGTAGCTACGAAGATGGATTATTTGAAGGTCAGCGATCCACTGACCAACCATGTACCCAGACAACAACTAAAACACACATTAAAGTGTAGAAGTACCAAACAGTATTTATTTAAAACACAATTTGAAATAATTCCCTGTAAACATGTTACAAAACTTGTGTTAGTTTTCCCTAGTGGTGTCAGCAATATATTCCTGCAAAACTAAAATCAATTGCATTATTGTATTTTATATAAAAAAGTATAAAACCCACACACACACAGTTGTCTTGCATTCTATTTGAGTTAAAACAACCATATCATTCAAATGCTCCATATTCCATTCTGTTCAGATTCCTTGTATGTTGCAGAATTCGGTTATTGATGCTGTTTCTAAAAGTCTTATTTCAATAATATGCCTAGAAAGTGATGATGGGTTTAATAAGTCAGTGTTCAGTAAACTTCAAACACATTTCTTGTATCACATCAGTGATTTGGATTATTTGTTTGACCAGTGAAAGGTAACCTGAACCTTCTTAAACACAGTCCAACAAGATTATCCTGAAAGACACAGTACATAAACTGCTGGCTCTGATGACAGAGTCCACCCCTGCTGTTACGTGCATTAGCTCTGATACTCTTCTGTTCTTCTTGACAGCAATTATTTTAAAATGCAGAGTTACTTCCTTAGGTTAACGATTTTTTTTAAATCCTCAAGGAAGTACTAATATTTTTAAGGATTTCTTTATAATAAATGTGCTAGACCAAAACCAACCCCACGTAACCCCTCCTGGTAACTGGGATGTGCCCACGAGAACTCCAGCTCCCTTCTACCTGCAGAAAGGAACACTGATATATTGAGACTGCAGTGCTGGAATTATGTAACAAGCTTGGGTCCCATCTGTTAGACTCACCCACATGGAGCGCCTAGGTCTTTACTCCAGGTGCACCATCTCAACCCACTCCCCCTCTGCTTGGCAACAGCTTTAAGTTCCACGCAGCCCTGCCCACGGTGAGGCAACCGGGAGCAGGGAGGAACTACAACTCCCAGCAAGCTCTGCTAAACCATGATGCCAGCATGGGGCCAGTTGGGAGTTGTAGTTTCCATGGGCCACACCGCTAGTCAGCAAATCGCTGCTGCAGCAGGTGGTCCTCCCCGCGCCGGGCACTGCTGCTGTCGGCGAAGCGCTCGCAGGGGAACTCGATGAGGTCAGTCTCACTGAGGGCACAAGCAACAGCGCTCCGGGGCGGGCGGTGGGACTGGAAGCCAGAAAAATCAGCAGAGACGCCAGTGCCCATGGAGCGGAGCGGCCGGCGGGTTGAGTACATCTGTCGCACGTGCACTGGCGCTGCCTGCCGCTGCCCCTGCATTTTCCTCCGCACCAGGCGGGATACCCAGGCTGCCAGGGCCACGAAGAGCAGCAGTGCATTCACTGCCAGCAACACCAGTGTGAGGAGCTGCTGGTCTGGGCCGCCAGCCGCGCCCCCGTCGGGCAGGGTGACCAGCCCCACACAATGGTCCCGGGGTGCCACCGGGCAGACGCGGCCACCCAGCACCCCCTCCACACAGACCAGGTAAGGGGTGTCAGGGCGCAGCTCCCACAGGGTGGCAGCTGTCTCGCTCCGCTCCGCCAGGTAGACGAAGCGCTGGAACTTGACAGTGGCCCCAAAGCGGTCGAAGAGGAGCCTGAAGCGCACAGGCCCCAGCAGGCGGGGACTGCGGTGAGGCCGTACCCACCAGCGCACCGTCACTGAGCTAGTGCCCACTGCCTCTACTGACAGGTTGCACAGGAAGAGCTTGTTGAAGTCACAGGCATCGGATACCAGCGGGGCCCCAGCCACAGAGGGGGCTAGGTGGTGCTTCCTCGCTCGCCGAGGCCACGCGGGGCCAGCCAGAGGCGGGGGTGGCCTGGAGCTGCCTAGCAGGTCGAGTAGGGAGGCCGTAGGGGTGGGCTCGGCTCTCCTGCTGCCTTGGGCCGGAGCAAGCCCCTCCTGAGCACCCAGCAGGCGCATAGTGGAGGCAGAGGGCAGAGATCCGGGTCCCCCTTGGGCCGGTCTACGGCTGCTGTTTCCCCCAAGCCCCTCAGGGGCCAGAATCAGCTGCCACTGTTGCTCCCTGGGCCACTGCCCTGTTGCAGGTGGCAGGGAGGGAGATGTGGAGGTCCCACTGTGGCAGTCGGAGCCATCGGGTGGCAGTAGCTGTGCATCCTGAAGGTAGTCGAGGTACTTGCCGGCCAGAGTGGGTGGCAGGCGGCACTGCACAAAGACAGTGAGCAGCCGGCCCTGTGAGTGCCGTGTGCCCAGCCAGCGCTTCAGGCCTCGCAGGCGGCAGTCACAGCTCCAGGCATTGCCGTCCAGCTCCAAGCGCTGAAGAGCCAGGCTAGAGGTGAAGAGTTCCCCCGGCAGCACAGCCAGTGCATTGTCACGCAGGCTGAGCTCCCGCAGCTTGGGCAGGGGGCCAAAAGCAGCAGGGTGCAAGGCAGCCAGCATGTTGCGGCTCAGGTCCAGTGCTTCCAGGCTGCGCAGCGGCTCCAGCAAGGTGGCGGGCAGGTGGCTCAGCAGGTTCCCATCTAGTCGCAGCTCCTTCAGTGCCCCCAGCCCAGTGAAGGCATCTGGCGCCAGCTGTGTTAGCCGGTTGCTGCTGAGTGAGAGCTTGGCCAGGCTGGACAGGTGCTGAAAGAGACCCCCACCCAGCTGCTGCAGGCTGTTGCTGGACAGGAGCAGTGTGCTGAGCGAGTGCAGTGGCCCAAAGGTCTCTGGGTGATGCAGCGAACTCTGCTGGTTCCCAGACAAGTCAAGGAAGCGCAGTTTGGCCAAGCCAGCAAAGGCGCCACGGCTCAGCCAGCGGATGTGGTTGGACTCCAGGTGCAAGTAGAGTAGGTTGGGCAGCCCTGAGAAAGTGGCTTCGCCCAGCGAGGCTAGTGCGTTGCCGTCCAGCCGCAGCTTCACCAGGCTGCCCAGGCTGGCGAAGGAGGCAGTGCTCAGGCGGACAATCTCATTAGCATTCACGTAGAGGATGCGCAGCTTGGCCAGTGGGCGGAGGGTGCCCGGCGCCAGTACCACCAGCCGGTTGTTGCCCAGGTAGAGCTCCTCCAGCAGCACCAGGCGCTCAAAGGCCTTGGGGTGCAGCCAGCGGATGCGGTTGTACTGCAAGTCCAGGCGCTGCAGCCCCACCAGGTGGTGGAAGTCAAAGGCAGAGATGTTGGCGATGAAGTTGCCCCCCAGGCTGTAGGTCAGGATGCCCTGGGGGTCGGCGGTTTTGGGCACCGCCCGCAGCCCCCGGTTGGTGCACAGGAGGTGCTGCTGCAGCTGGCAGTCGCATGGCTCCGGGCACATGGACTCCACGGGGGGAAGCAGCAAGAGGAGGGAGAAGCAGCCACAAACCACCCACGGCAGCAGCAGCATCAAGCCGAGCCTGCGAGGCGCCTCCATCCCGGGAAGAGCTGCGGCGGGCTGCTTCCCCCGCCGGCTTTGTGTCTCTCCAGCATCCCACCCCCCTTCCCCGCGGCTGCTACTCGGCCCCTCCTCTGAGCTCCGCCGGCAGCGGCTACAGCGCGCCCTGCCCAGCACCGGGGCTACGTGTTGCACTGGCTGAGCAGGAGGAGCTGCAGCTGGGCTCGGGATCCCCGGGCAAAAGCTGCCGCCACAGCCCCTCTCAAGCCCGCCTCGCTGGCCGGAGGCTCCGCTGAAGTTGCTGCTGCTGCTGCCACTTCTTTCTCCCCCTGCAGCCACGCCGCGCCGGCCGCTCTCCCTGCCCGGCGCGGCTCGGGACGGGGAGAGCTGGTGCCGTCCCGAGTGACCCCGCCGCTGCCGCTCCTCTCGGCTCCGGCACGACGAGGCTGAGTGAGGGGGGCGAGCTGGGAAAGGAGCAGTGCGGAAACTTCCCACACTTTGCCCTCGGGGAGCTGGGCTGGCGGAGCGGATGCGAAGCGGGAGGCCGGACCTCGCCAAGGGGCGGGGGGGAAGATGGGCGGCAGCGGGGATAAGAGGCTAAACCAGGACGCGGCGGGACGCCGCAGCGGACCCCACCCCAACCCGCACTCTACCCCCGAGGCTCCGCTCCTGCTCCTCCTCTTCCCCCGTGGCCCCGCCCTGCCTCCCTCCCTCCGCCTCCTCGCGCCTCCGCCACGCCCCCTCCGCAGGCTCCCCACCGCCCGCACCTTTCCGGCCCTTGCCCCGAGACTCCCCACCCACCGCCCCTCGCGCCTCTCTGGCCTCTACCCCCAGGCTCCTCGTCACGTGCCCCTCGCGCCTCTCCCCCCCCCCATTCCCTACCGCTTTAGGAGCGCTAAGTAAACACACGGGCTACAGATAAAGTGCTGTGGTTTTAATTGGGGGGAGGGGTGAAAGTAAACTGGCCGTTTCTGGTTGTGTTTAGAAAGCTGCCAAAGGCACTAATCAGGGTTTAGCACAGATTAGGTTCCTATGAAACAAATGGGCATGAAAGGACTAAACCTCCCCTTGTCCAGCAGGGAGGGAACTCGGAGCCCTTCTCTGCGCCAGAGCCAGTCCTTCCCTCACAGATGCTAAGGCATGTGAAAGTTGTCAGTAAAGCATCAACAACACGCCAGGCTGTTTAGAAGGGTAATAAGACCCGGTTCCTGCCCCCTAAAGACTTTACAGTCGGTAGGCAACATATCAGTGCAGGGAGATGGAAAGAAGGCAATAGAATGCCACATACCTGAACATCAAAGTAAGGTTCAGTGTCTGGTTAGTTCCCTAATTTTTTTAAGCATGTGTTGGGAGGGAAGTCAGAGGAACAGTGGGAAGATTAGGGTTTGAAGGAAGACATGCATTAATAGAATGACCAGATGTCCTGATTTTACAGTCCCGATATTTGGGGCTTTTCTTATATAGGCCCTTATTTCCCCCCAACCTGTCCTGATTTTTCACATTTCCCATCTGGTCACCCTACATGCATATTAAAGGCAGGCATAGAGCTGAGAATGGGTACATGGCAGCTTGGTGCTGAGAGGGGGGTCCAAAGTGCATGGAGTAAGACACGAAATAGGAATAGGAAAGGGAAGATGATTTCAGTGGAGTCAGATGGCTGTGAAGAGCAGTTTGTGGCACACTCTTCTTTCTCTGCCACCAAGCAGCAGACGTGAGAGGGGGTGAGGGGTTTGTTATGGGGTTTTAATCAATTCATGAGAAAGAGGGGAAGGCTTGGGTGAAGATGGAATGGCTGTTGCTTTTAACTTTGCAGCAAGGTTAATGATTCTTATTTCTTCTGGCAGGAAGCCCCCATGCCCCGACCCCACTCCCCGGCAAGAGTCCCGCACAGGCAGAGCAGGGCAAGCCCTTGCTCTCCGACCCCATTTCCCAGGCAGGAGTGCTGGAGAGGCTTGGGGTGGGGGGAGACTGCAGGCAGAAAGGGTGGGGAGGGGACCCCTCTTACTCTGGCCCAGGGCCCCACAATACTATAATCCGCCTCTGCATACTCCTTATCAGTCGATGATTTTGCTGTTCCAATGGAATACAACTGTTGCAGGAGATCACAGTCGGGAGGGCAGAAATGGTCTTTCAGGTAACCAGGACCAATTCTGTGTAGGACTTTGAAAGCCAACTTGACAATATTGTCTAGAGTGCCAACTCTGACTGAAAGTTATTCCAGGAGACTTTTTTCTCCCAACATGATGTAATGTCATTTTCTTAAAATATCCTATTAAAATTTCCTGGATTGCTTTCAATAGTCACTGGGAGATCGATGCCGATTGTGGGAAACTCCAGGCCAATCCTGGAGGCTTGGCAACCCTATTCATAACGATCCCATAAATCTGCATTCAATTAGTTAAATCAGTCTTCGGATGATCGTCTGACCAGCCACACAGTATTTGGAGACCCAAATAGCTACAGCAGAAAAAAAATTCACCATCTTTTGCAGTTGGCTAGGTGAAAAAGTCTCCAATCTTATGGGAGACAGATCTAGCCAAAATGATCCATAGATTTTTAATATCTAGGCTGGAATACTTCTACTCTTTTCATCATCAGCTCCCTTCTATTAAAAATCTCCAGCTTGCTCACAATACTGCGGCCTGGCTGTCCAGCAACATAGGATGCCAAAAACATATAACCTTGATGCACTGCTGTCTGCAATGGCTCCCCATAGAAATCATGGAGTAGGAGAGTTCAGGGCATGTTTCTCTTCCTACTAGCATCACTTCAGTTACATCCAGGTTAATTTTCACTAGCTGTTCTTCTTCCCTGTTCAATCCTGGAAAGCCAAAAAGAACTGGAATCACAAGGATGAAATAAAGGACAAAATTCTGAGACCATATGAAACAGTTTTAGCCCACATGATTGATCTCAAGTACAAATCCAATCAGCTAAAATTGGAACTGAAAGAAATATCGCTGATGGGATATAATGTTCAGTATTATATCCTCTTATATCCCTTCCTTCCTCTTCTAGCATTTTAAAACTGAAGATCCAGATTTTTCCTCAAAAGTCTGTTTGCAAAGGAGATTGTCACATCATGTTGGTTCAAAATGGAGCATTGTGAAAATAAACATCAGAAGTCAGAATAGTTAAATTCAGAACTTTTGTCAACTTTTAAAAGGTATGGACTCATGTTTAGCAATGTAAGTCATCAGTCAAGCATGGTTTTAGTACACTTGAATTAATTTGCTTGAAACTTCATAATTAATGCTGAAAAGCATTTACATTTGTAGGATTATCAGTATCTAAGGATGGAAACGAGAGGCTTGTCTGCCTAAGTGAGGTGGGAGACAAGCTCTGTTTGAAGAATAAGTATGCTTACAAAGTGAATGTAATCTGTTTTATTTCATAAAACTGTGACTTTTTTTCTTTGTTATCCCAGGTTGTGGAGAATAACCTTGTCCATCTTACACTCTTGATTCCTAACATCCCCAGTGAAGAGTTCCATACCTGTTTTCCAATTTAGTCTTGACCTCAAACTGGATGTATTTGATTTCCAGTCTTTACTATCCAGATCAAACAATATGAGAAGTTGGCTCATAAAGATTGCAGCATTTGAGGCTTTTTTTCCTGGTTGTCAATTCTATTACTCTGCCTCTGAGGGATTTTTTTATTTTATTTTGAGGCAGAACCCAGTCAGCTGGTGGATGGATTTCTTTTAACTCAAATTGAGTCATTATACAGTTTATTTAGAAAAATTACTCAGAAAAGTGACTCTGAAATGACACATTTATCTATCCCTTAAGGATTTCCATCCCAAATGTGCTCAATTTACAAGAGAGGAGGAAAGCATCGCTTGACTAATTATCATCCCTACAGACTCAGTGTAGTTCCTTTCCTCTTCATACATCATCACAGATAATAAAGATCCGATTATGCTTAGTGCAGTGCCTTTGCTTTCTTTCTGTGCCTTCTGACAGCTAGCCAGGTATTGTTTTCAGTGGGTTTGCAGAGATGTAACTGGCTGGAATTTAGTAAACAATTTATTGATGATGCTCAAGAAGGAAAAGAATCCATCATAGTTCTCTTTAGGCATAGGTGCTCTACACTGCCAAGAGAAGTAAAAAAAAAAAAAGGATAAACTTATTTTTTCCCACTAACATAAGCAATTATGACTAAATGTATTTTAGGAGCATATCTGTTGAGATAAAAGATGCCATCTTTACTATTCCTTTTTGGAGCTACAACATAAGAATGGCCTGACTGAGTCAGACCAATGGTCCATCAAGCCCAGTATCCTGTCTTCTGACAGTGGCCAATGCTAGGTGCTTCAGGGGGAATGACCAAAATAGGCAATCATTGAGTGATCCAGTCCATCGTACAGTCCCAGCTTCTGGCAATCAGAGGCTACAGACACTCAGAGCATAATGTTGCATCCGTGCCCATCCTGGCTAATAGTCATTGCTGGACCTATCCTCCACGAACTTATCTAGTTCTTTTTTGAACCCTGTTATAGTTTTGGCCTTCCCAACATCCACTAGTAGCAAGTTCCACAGATTGACTGTGTGTTGTGTGAAGAAATACTTCATTTTGTTTATTTTAAACATGCTTATTAATTTCATTGGATGATCCCTTGTTCTTGTCATGTGAAGAAGTAAATAACTTTTCCTTATTCACTTAATCCACAACAGTCAAGCATTATATTGTTATTATACATATGCTTGGCAGAATTACATTTTTAATAATTTTGACTGATTTTTTTAAAGTACCTTTTTATTTATTTAAATTTTCATAGTCGTGAAAAGCTTGGAGCAGGGTCAGGCAATAATTGTTTAATGACAGCAGATGTTGAGATTCAAAAAGGAAAGTCTTAACTGTTAAAACACAAATTGTCAACATCAGATATCAGAATATACAGTGTCCTTAAATCAGACTCTAAGCTCTCAAACAGCATTTTTCTTACTTTGCCTATCTGTAAATTTCAGTTATCAACGGAAATAGTTTTTCATCGGTTTGTCTGTCTATAGTGATATCAGCCTTTACTGACATTTACCAATAAATCTAAATCTAATTATACACAACTTCCATGAGTTTTAAAGAGATCCTTGAATTTGAAGTTTAAGCTATGTGAAGTGCTGAAAAGCATAAACATATCTGACAGACTAATCTCTACAATGTGAGTTTCCTGGTTAAATATTCTCAAAGCCCACAATTAAAGCATCTCTTGCGTGGTCAATTGTGTTCTTTGCTAGTGAGTATGTCAGTGTTCAACATCAGTGCCAATACTGCAGATATCATAAAGCACGATAATGTGAGCATGCTGATGCCAAATATGATACATAATTAATTTTTTTCTTTAAAACTTTATGGTTTCCCTATGGAAGCAATTCATCTACCATATGTAGTTTAACTTGGTTGAAATTACCACACTGCAAGACATTTTAAATAAGGGTAAACCTTTTTTTCTGGTGTGATGGCTTGCTTTCATTTAAGAATGGAATGTCACTTGAGATCTCCAAATCCTGTTCAGAAAGAAAGCATGATTCCCAGATTCCCAGTTAATGTTATAAACCTTGTCTGCTCAGTGAAATGGAGGCTACCAGATGATTAATAGATATCTGGATGTTTTCCTAGGGGGATCCAGACTGTAAAGCGTGGCCTGCCAATTACAAATATCTTTTAAATCTTTAAAGAATTAAATATTTGAGTAAAGGATGTATAAGGATTATTTAACATGTGGCACTTGCTAAAATATTCTGTTATATTGTTTTCTCTCAGAAACAACCAAAAGCCACTGAATTTCTGCAAAATACTGACTGTAGTTGTGTTATTTTACTAGGGTACAGCTACTTCACTTTTTAAAACATCCTTGTGCTTGGTGTTAGGTTTCATACTGATGATAGCAAGTCATGCCCTAGTGTAGATTAGCTGAACAATAATGTCCAAGAAGTGCCAGCCTGTTTCTTTAGCAGCATACTTCAACTATATAATCAATACCATTGTAAATGTCAGTGACGTGATTCGGGTGTACTCTCATACCTAAATAACTATTGTTAGATTAAATTTAACTAAAGCAAAACAACATATAAGTATCCTAACTACAAAATCAGAGTATGGATATTGTTATGAACATAAATATCCATAAAAATAAAGGGGGGGATTATGTACCTAATTTCACCTTTCAGAGTTCACTTACTCAGTGATCTTTGGCATTGTGGATAGTTATTAACTGCCTTTTGTCAATTAGATTGACTGGTTACATGTTAGTAAAGGCCAACCCAGTTACTAATGTTTGTGTACTGTCAGACCCTTCTATTTCATGGGAGATAAATACAGAACTTCAGGTAAGTACATGGTTTCTCTATAGTCCAACATCTGTGTCTATAAATGAGTGGAGAATACTACTCCCATCAGGAACAGAGAGAGGCATAGGTTATGTAAAACAAATGCTTATTCAGGAAGAGCAAATTAATTGTAGCTGTGGCTGCAATCCTATTGTATGGTTATCTGTTTATGCATTCAATCTTTGCAGTAGTGTTAGAGCAGTTTTTCCATAATCATGTAGTTGAATTGTATGCTTTCTCCATATAAGGATACTTGTGATTATGGCAACTGATGTATTGTGCTTTTACAATGACATCCATTTTTGGTGTTCTGAGGCATTCTTCATTACTCCCAATCAACTTCATAATGTATGGGTGGCTGTAATAGAGAATCCATTGGAGAAAGACCTTGAAACAAAATATGGCTCAGGCCAGGACTCTGCCTTTTGTGTCAAACTGCAACTAAATTATTAAATACACTCTGTTAAACCTATGCTGTAAAGATAAAAAAAGGTTTAGAATCCATTGAAAACACAATATATTTAATATATCTGCTTTATCCTTTATCTCCGTGGAAGTGCCTTTAATTAAATTACAAATAAGTGAAGATTAAACTAGTATTAAAAATAACTTTCCTTCTTTAACTTGATCCATTGTAGCAGCTTTTATTTGAAGGGTGGCTATAGAATGCTGTTGTTGAATAAAATCTTTTAATAATGAATGTCTGAGGAAGACCTCTGGAATCATAAAATCTGCTGCATAACTAGTATGCATGAGACTTAAGCGGTGAGATACTATTGGCTAGATCCTTATTTGGTGTAAATCATCATTGCTCCAATTAATTAAGTAAAACTCTGCAGACTTGCATCAGCTGAGCTGGCCCAATAGTCCTGATACAATAGTGTACTTAAAGTTAGGCTTGTGTACTTTAAGTTAGGCTTGTGTTGAAATATTTTGCTGAATCAGGGCTTGTAAGCACTGCCCACGGCTCTGATGAGTACTTTGCTGGTCATGAATAACAAGATCAACCACTTATTTCTAATAAAGTGATAATACTATACTTAACTGAAAAATCTGCAAGAGAAGGCACTCTGCTGAATTGTTATATGCTGGATCTAGAAAGACTCTTTTGAATGAAGCATAATTTATTTCTCAAAATTGTCACTGTTTCTTCCTGTATACACTTTGTAATACAGTATATGTAAAATTAAATACCATAGTTTTAAAGGACCAGGACACATTATAAAATCACCTGTCTGTCTTAATCATTTTAAGCAAATTTTAATCATTAAAACCATAATGTTTTAAGTAAAGTGACTTATAAACCTGTGTACGTTTGTGGTGGTGGACTTAAACATCCTCTGTCTCTTATTACTGTGGACAGTAAGCCTTTCAAGGTAGGAAGATATTTTTTTAAAAATCCTGTAATGGAAATAGTTCTGTTCAGCCAATTCATTTATATAAGTTCTCTGATAAAAAATGTTTGCAGACTTCTTCAAAACATTTAGTAGTTGAAGCCAAAGGGCCTGGAAAATTAAACGAAAGCAGGATCATTATGCTCCTTGCATTTTTTATTTCTTTATAAATATTTGTACTTTGATTATACTGTACCACTTAGTACCACATATGAAAAGTGGTATTGGATCAAAGCTGCTGACCACATTATAGGAGAGCTCTGTTTAAAAGGTTGATCTTAACATTAATGGTATTCCAGTATGTTTAGCAGTATTACACCACAAATGACCTCAGAAGGATATGTTTCAGTAAGCTAAAAATCTAGAAATAAGTCTTCTCATCCAATTCCTCAAACTTAAGTGAAATACCATTGTTGCCTGCCTTTTTTTTTAAAACAGTAGTACCCAGCATTATAGGTAGAGATGGTAACAAAACAAAACCAAAGCCACATTAAGAACACTAAAGTTTCAAAATCAAGCACTCAAAAAGTTAAGAAATGCCAGTATTTAGGTTGCCTGTGAAACTTAGTTCAGCTTCTTTTCATGTATCCATTATGATTGTCTATTTTCATAACCATAGACATTTTTCATAGTATCCGGACCTCATTCAGTGCACTGCATGGACCATGCTTACCGAAGGGGCAGCTATTGGTATTCTTTTTATTGTCCTCATTCAGTGTGTGGCCTAATGCCTTATTTACTGCTCACTGTCTAAACCCTGCGCTGAATGCTGTTTCCTTGTGTGCATTTCTGTGAGACTCATCATGGTAGTATCTGAGTGCTTCATGAACATTAACTTATTTTAACACTCTACTGAGACAGGACGGTATTGTTCCCATATTACAGACGGGGAACTGAGGCACAGAGAGATTAAGGCCCAAATTGTCAAATGTCCAAAAATTTTGGGTGCCCATCTTGAGATGCCTACCACCTGATATCTAGGAGCAGAGCACTCTATTCAATGCACAGCTCTCATTAACTTCACTTGCAGCCGTGAGTGCTCAGGACAAATTTTTTAGCACAAAGCAATCCTATCCAATCTGAAAATATGGAGATCGTGCTTAAATAAAAGCTGAGTTCAGCTTGCATCTCTTAAAAAGTCAAATACTTATGTCAGTTTCCAAATGTGAATGTCTTCTTGAGGGAAAAGATTGCTACTTTCTCTCTAGTAAACATAAAATGCTCTCCTGCTTTGATTTTTTTTAACTCACTCCACCCTCTCATCTGGTATAAATCAGTGTAGCCCTATTGCTTCTGATAGTTATGCAAATTTATATCCGTTGAGGAGCTGGTCTAGTGACACCCAGAGGTTTCCAGTCATTGTCAGTTTCCACAAACTATGGAAATTGATTCTTGTACATTGCAACAACAGGTATGAGCTCAAAGAATAATCAAGTGAAACTGAAGATTATGTTCAACAAAATAAATACAGTTTTGTCAGTAACAGTGGCTTATAGATTGCTCAGATTAGAAAAGAATAAGCAAAATTAACAGTACATGTTGCAAGTGAGAGGGTCAGTTTTCTATATGCTGTTAAACCAGCATCTGTGCACTGACTTCATTGGGTGTCAGTCTAACTTTGCATGAGGCTGAGCACACAGTATAGCAGCATTTAAGCTCTTGTGATAATACATGCATTGTTAGAATATTAAATATGAGTGGTCTTATCCATTAATTTGTTAAACTATATTCCATTTTTTTAAAGTTATCTTTGTATCTGCTCCCCTAACTGTTCACTTAGTGTGTCCCCTTCTTAGCTTTTCACTTTTCTTCAAAACTGCCCCTTACATTTAGAACAGCTTTGCCCCTCCTGTGAGCCAAGTGCTCTCTTCCTCTTTAAAACATACTTCTTTTGTGAAACCTTAATCTGTACAGCGATCGCTGTATAGTCTACATTAGAGACTGTGATATCTTCAGAAGAGGGTCCTTATCTTTACCTGAATGTAAAGAACTATGCATTTTATACTCTTACATAATTATGCCATAATTAAAATGTGGACACAATATACATAGAAAAGAGGAAAGTTATTGACTGACTAACTCAAATATCAGTCTCTAAGGGACAATTCAGAGTGATAGCAAAGAAGAAAAATAATATCTGGAATAGAATTTGTGGAATATTTTTGTTGTTGTTGCCATATGCCATCTGTGCATAACTGTAGCCTGCAGTAACTGAAAAAGATTTAGAAACTTTGGAACTTATCTATTTCAGTGGAGGACATCTCCAGGCTGGATGAGGCTATCAAAGTCTATAAATAGGATAATGGCAGAGTTCTACTAAAAGTTTAGAAAGAAAAATCCCCATTCTACTCCATTTTCTTGGAAGCTGAAGTAAGGAACACTGCAGTCTATTAGACTTGGACTTCAATCTCTCGATCACCGAAAATGACAGAGGCCTTCAGTTCTTGTATCATTTTAATTATAGAAAAATCACACTTTTCACAAAATTAATTGAGATTATACTCCACCCTTTGGTAGATAGTTTGTTAAAAGTAAAAAATACACATCAGCAAACTTGAGATCTGTATTTAAATTTAAGAGGGAGATTATGTACCCTGTAATTGAGATGCCTCTGAGTACAGAAAAGGTACTTGACGGACGAGTATAGGGTGAGTTTCTTTTAAATGAAATTCTGAATCTATATATACATTTTGGATTCAAATTCTAGTGCCGCATTTGGGAGCTACATATTGTTGTGCAATGGAAGAGCCTCAGTTCTACTCAGGGAACATGATAGACATGTCTTGTCACCTCTTGTTTATCTTAGTGACAGCACGCAAAGTTATCTGAGCTAGCCAAACAAAAGACTTAGATGGGGTGAGGATAATTGTTTTAAATATGCAGAATTTACTCAACTGGAAAATTCCAAACTACTGCTGAGAATGGTGAGTTAGTTTTGAAATGGTAAAAAAATTGGGAGGAGTAAGACAGTTTCACACTGTTTGTTCTGTCCAACTATACTTTTTGTCACAGTTGCACTTTAAATGGCTAAACAAAAGGACATAAAATATTTTAAGGCTTTTACTTGAATTAGGCATTATAAAATACCTCACATCTGGAGCCTTTCAAGTCTAAGGCCTGCTGGTCAAAGCACTCAACTTGACCTCAAACAGCGGTGGCAATAACAAAGAGAGAGTTGGTTTCTCAGATAGCCAGTTCCCAAACCAAATAAAGTTTTATAAAATTATGTCAAGAGCTTTCACAATACCGGGACGTAGAAAACAATCCAGTATGTCTCATGTCAAGGTAAGAAATGGCTGATGTCCAAAGAAAGGCGCAAGAAACACTGCAGTAGGCAGTGGGATAATCTACCCTCCACATTCTAATGAAGGCCTTATCATACTCTCTAAACCTTGTGTTTTAAGTGTGAAGCACAAGGTTTTATATTCCTATAAAAATGTTTTAGCATAAACTGTAACTCTGGATATTCTTGTTCACATAGGATGTCCAATCCCTCGGAGTCTTGCTAATTGTTTCCTTTGAATATAAACTCTGCATCATGCCTCCAGTAAAGGTCTAGTGAGGGTATGACTCCTGCACCCAGGGATGGACAGTACTCAGTCTTTCTGGCTACTAGACATTTTCTATTGGATTTTCACAACTGCTGCGTTTTACCCAAATATTTCCCTGTGATAAAAATGGCTGCTTTCTAGAAATATAAATTGCTCCTAAAGCAAAGAAAAACCAGAAAGCTTTCTGCATCACCACTAGCAGTTTACTATAAAACTGCTCTTGTTCAGCCTGCTTAGGTATTTCTATTGGCACACAACAGTGCTGGAGTTTTGCCCAGAGTAGCACAAATCTTCTTATCCACTGGAGACAGATTTAGCCACTACCTCAGCAATCAGATACTCTGTCTTCTACTAGGCTTGAACATGTTTTTAACTGTTTTTACTACTGCCACACCTCTGAAGCTCTGTGATGTTCACACTTTATCATTTAATTTCTCTTGCCAGCACTTCTGTTTCCTCTGAGTTTATGGTGTTCACATGATTCTAGTGTTCTCTTCCAACTCTTTCAGTTGCTGTCTGCATTGACTACTTGCTTACGTTGTCATGCCAACTCCCAAGCTTAGAAACTCAACTTGAGTGCATGCCTTTTTTCAACCATAGACTTCAGTTACCAAGGTGCATGAACAGAATACATGACTGTGGGCAAACAGCTAAACCAGTATGGTTTATCCAAGTATCCATTTCTGTTTCAGGAGTGCTCTTTGTCATTCTTGCCCTAGTCCCTCTCATTCATGCTCATGCCACTGAAAATACATAGATTAGAAGGGGACCAAATGGGAAAAAAACCTATACATCTTAGTAGTTAGACACTGTTTTATTTTCCTCATTTAAGCAAAACTGCTAAACATATCAAGTGACCTATATACAACTAACAAGAAATCCATAAGTGACTAGTTTACTCAGGCTCTCTGAAAGTCAGATCTTATTGAATTTGATTTACATTTTATGCTGAGTCATTCAGGATATCTGTGTATCAATTTTCCAAATAACCAAGTGAACAATTCAAGAAAAGTACAGGAAATTAAAAAGGTGGATTTTTAACTTTTTTATACCCAGGTCACGTGTAACAATTGTGCCTTGTTCCTTTTACTGTATTTAACTAAATGGTACGTACTGTAGGTTCTATGAAACAGCCAGTGTTCAAGATAAACAACATTTTGAATAGCTTTAACATAACTGATAGTCACATTCACAGATTAGTTCCATAATGGAACTAATGGAATCACCATTTATAAAAAAAATGGTTAAAAACTGTTAAATGGAAGAAACATGGAAATTTCATCTCAGACTCTGTGTAGCTCACTGGCAATTTCTATAGGCAAGCATGCACTGGATTTCAGGTAAAAGCAGCAAAGAGTCCTGTGGCACCTTATAGACTAATAGACGTATTGGAGCATGAGCTTTCGTGGGATCATGCATCCAATGAAGTGGGCATTCACCCACGAAAGCTCATGCTCCAATACATCTGTTAGTCTATAAGGTGCTATAGGACTCTGCTGCTTTTACAGATCCAGACTAACATGGCTACCCCTCTGATATTGGATTTCATGGGATCCCCCTATATTAAAGAAATGCAACTGTATTGAACTTTAGTATTTCATGCACAGATCTTTTAAGATGACTATTCACTTTCATCACATCATATTTCAAGCACAAAGTTTTAAAGCAATGCATTACAGTTCAAGGTTGAAACAGTGCTTAATAGGGTGACTTATTCTTTTGAGAAAAATACATTAGAGAATAAAGTAAGCTGATTCCGACTTTTCATAGTGGGTTAGGACTTTTCCTTTAGTACATTGGACTAGTAGTCCTAGAATCATAGAAGATTAGGGTTGGAAGAGACCCCAGGAGGTCATCTAGTCTAACCCACTGCTCAAGCAGGACCAACACCAACTAAATCACCCAAGCCAGGGCTTTGTCAAGCCAGGCCTTAAAAACCTCTAAGGAAGGAGATTCCACCACCTCTCTAGGTAACCCATTCCTGTGGTTCACCATCCTCCTAGTGAAATAGTGTTTCCTAATATCAAACCTAGACCTCCCCCACTGCAATTTGAGATCATTGCTCCTTGTTCTGCCATCACTGAGAACAGCCGAGCTCCATCCTCTTTGGAACACTCCTTCAGGTATTTGAAGGCTGCTATCAAATCCCCCTTCACTCTTTTCTTCTGCAGACTAAACAAACCCAGTTCCCTCAGCCTCTCCTCATAAGTCATGTGCCTCAGCCCCCTAATAATTTATTTTGCCCACCACTGGACTCTCTCCAATTTGTCCACATCCTTTCTGTAGTGGGGGACCCAAAACTGTACACAGTATTCCAGATGCTCACAGGCCGAAATGAGAGGGGAATAATCACTTCCCTTGATCTGCTGGCAATGCTCCTACTAATGCAGACCCAATATGTCCATTAAGCCTTCTTGGCACAAGGGCACACTGCTGACTCATATCCGCTTCTCACCCACTGTAAATCCCCGATCCTTTTCTGCAGAACTGCTGCTTAGCCAGTCTGTCACCAGTCAGTAGTGGTGCATGGGATTCTTCTGTCCTAAGTGGAGGACTCTGCACTTGTCCTTGTTGAACCTCATCAGATTTCTTTTGGCCCAATCCTCCAATTTGTCTAGGTCATTCTGGACCCTATCCCTACCCTCCAGTGTACCTACCTCTCCCCCCAGCTTAGTGTCATCTTCAAACTTGCTGAGGGTGCAATTCATCCCATCATCCAGATCATTAATAAAGATGTTGAACAAAACCAGCCCCAGGACCGACCCTTGGGGTACTCTGCTTGGTACCGGCTGCCAACTAGACATCGAGCCATTGATCACTACTGGTTGAGCCCGGCAATCTAGCCAGCTTTCTCTCCACCTTATAGTCCATTCATCCAATCCATACTTTTTTAACTTGCTGTCAAGAATACTGTGGGAGATTATATCGAAAGCTTGACTTTAACAAAGCTTTTGACTAATAGTCCTGCTTTAAAATAACCTGCTCTGAAATACCAGGCTTGAACTTGAAGTTGGTTTTCATTTCAGACTCAGAAAGACAACAGAACTGAAGATGGCTAGAGGAAAGTTTGATCCAATAGATAGCTGTTGTGCATTATAGCTCTAAGACACTGATCTTCACAAACTTGCCTGTGAACCACTTCCTAGTAAGCCAGTGTGCTCTTGTCTCAGTAGTGGAGCACCTCACTTTTCAACACAGTGAAACTTCCTGCTAATTGGAGCCAACACCAGGACTCTGTTTCCAGATACCATGACCACTTAAACAAAAACTCTCCTGTACTACCAGGTTGGAGAGGTAGAAAATACACACAGGAGGAGAGAAACAAACTGCCAAATGACCAGCAGAGATTGCCTGCATCCTATATCCAGCAAATAGTAGTAAACCGATACAAAAGAGACAGAGAGAAACATAACCGGCCATATCCTTCACATAAAAGCTAGGATATTTTCACCTTGTCTGCTTCTTATTGTCCTGATATTGCTTTTCATGTAACTTGCACACGATTTGCTGCAGGAAAGGTTTTGGACTGGGAGGAGATGTCTTAGATGGGCTATAATCTTAAAAAAATATTGAGACCACAGCTCTGTGAGCCTGCCTTGTTAATGCTGTTCAATCAAATGAATTTTAGTTAGAAAAGGAAAACTTATTTACTTTGGCCCTGGGGCCTCTGGATCATATGAGCGGAGATAACCAAGAGCTAGGGAATTTAAACTGGACAAAGAACATCTGCAAATGATGTTTTGTTAAAAGATGTTATTCCAAGAAGCTTCAGTGATGGTCTAAACTTCAGTCTGCTGCATCCTCAGGGCTCATTCAGAAATCCACTGTTTTTGTTTTCACAAGCAGCAAGGTATGGAGTTTGCTTCTTGTTGGTCTGAGGTAAGGACTTAAGCTGTTCAGCAGTACATATCAGAGTGGTTGTATGAAAACCTTTACTGAACTAATTTCAAATGGCTGATTTAGAAGCTTAGCCAGGTCTTATCTGGCTACATGTTGTCTCAATTTCTGTATGTTCATGGGTGGTGCATGACTTCTGCATTTGGTGAGACTGGACGTAAGTGCTGGAAGCTCCCTAGAAGTGTAGGGGGGCACCAGCACCTGGACTGTGGCCCCACCCTCTTTTCTGTGTCAAGGTCTGCCCCCGCTCAGCCTCCTCCCCTTGAGGTCTTGCCCATGCTCCACCCCCACTCTGTCCCAGGCCCTGCTACTGCTCAGCCCCCTCTCACACCTGCACCTCTCTGCCACCTCCCCAAAGGCCTCCCCCATCCGTGCCTTTTCCCCTCTTCCCCTGAGGCCTCCTCCACCTGCTGCTCATGCCTCTTTGCCCCCTCTCCAAGCCCCTCCCTCATGCCTCTTCTCCCCATCCCCTGAGGCCCCCACCTCTAATAGAATACATTAAAAATCTGGTAATTTCACTAGTCGAGGGATTAAGTTGATAACATTTCCCCAAATTCTAAGGATTTTCTGGGTGAGGAGGAAGGGGAAAGGGAGAGGGAAGCTTAAGTGACTTCAGAAAGTTAGAGCCATGTTGTTCTCTCAGAATATTTTACCAATGGAAAATTTTCAACACGGCAGACCAAGGAACATTTATATCCATTTTATTACTCTCATACTCAATTTCATGATTTTTCCATAAGGCAATATTTTCACTATAGTACATTCAAATCATTTCTGAAGCATTTGGCAAGGTAGTACATATACACTGCATTTTAAGTTTTATTTTAGAATCCATTTGTCTTCCATCCTTCTCCAGAGATAAATCTGTCCATCATGTCCAATGATCTTTCAGGTTGGTCATAAGGTAAAATATGTCCTCCACCTCGAACAATTACCTTCAGGGTGCAAAGAAAGAATAGATTAATAGTAAATCCTGAGCAACAAAAGTCAATTTTGCCAGCAATAATTAATTAAAACTGGGTTCTCTCATATACGGAGATCTTAGTGTGCATGCTGAGTCAGAAGGATGACTCTTTCACTCTAGTCAGTAAAATATAAACACACATATCCAAAGTCAAAGTCATGTCATCTTAGACCAGTTAATAATAGGATCAAATAACTAAGTCTAATTGGTAATCTTTGATATTTAGACAGGCCTATCATGGATACCATTACATCATGCTTTGATTTGGATGCTTTGAGTCTCCACAGGCAAACTAGCAGCAGCATCACCACCACATTGTCTATGATTTAAATTGACTAGTCAAATATTCATTCTACTGGCAAATGTTTAAAATAACAGCACAAGTCTACATTGTATGATCTAATTTTGGAATCTGAATTTATTAGGAAACTTTGAGTCTTGAAATAATAGGTGCAATATTAGAATAATTCATTTCAACCAAACAGATGATGATCGATTATTTTCACGTTAGTTTATAGTCCTCTACTTTTTGACTTCTCATTAGACATCTTTCCCCTCATGTGTATGCCAGTTTTTGCTGAAATTCAGAAGGGAACGCATGTGTTACTTTATTCTGAATTGAATTATTCTCATATAATTGAAGTGTGAAACTGTTTATATGATTCTGTTTTTCAAAAGCATCTTACGTTATAGTGCATTCCCAATTTTCCTGTGTTCAAATTTTAAGACATTCCTTTTTCAGTGTATGAAGCTTGTTCTAGTTCATGGAGTATTTCTTCTCTCCCTCAGCCCCTCCCTTATGAAATGCTAAAAGTAAACAACTCTTTGACAACATCTTGAAGTTATTCCAAAGAAGATCTTTTACTGGCACCCACAATCCCAGTCTACAGTAGTCAAACAGAAAGTAGTAATCAGGGTTAAGACTTGGCCATTATCTGATAAAATGACTTCTGTGCAGACATATAGCTGGACCAAGGACACCTAAACGAGTTATTTGCATGAGAAAATACAGCCGTTGAATTTAAAACATTTGGCAACCAGCAGCTGTTATCTGGACTACCTCTCAACAGAATATATAACAGCTAAAAATCACAGTCTCATATACGTTCCATTGTGCCCTCAATTGCCACGTATTCGCAGGGGCAAAAGAAAATGCAGGCCTGTTATTTACCAGGCTGCACGTGGCAACAGACTATAATAGGGGACGGGGCCCAAAACCTGTGTGTGTTCGCCTCTGATTGGCACAAGCAATGTTTACACCAAATAGGGGAGCAGGTGCCTAAAAGGTCTGGCTTCGCCCCAAAAGTGAGGTAATGCATATTGTTGTAGAATGCGTTCAACACTGAATGACAAAGGAAGAGGCCAGGGCAATACCTGGTATGGCAAGTGATACAGGATGCAGACAGGAACCCATTCTAACATGCCCCCGTGCCCTGGCCGAAATAGTTTGGCCGAAAACCTAAACTTCCGAGTCCGACTCCTCATTCCCACCTACGAGGGGATGCGCTTCGGGGGTGGAAGCGATGTAGGCCGAGGCAACAAACTTGTGAATGCAGGCTTTTATGAAGGCACATCCGAGACAGAGAGAGCGAGCCCAACCAGAAGGGACACAAACAGGGATTGGAAATAGATTTGTAGGGCGCAAGGCCAAGCCAATTGAGCCATGACCAAAACTGGAAGGTCTCTCGTGACTCTTGACAGTAGAGCTCAACGTTTGCAGGTCTTTAACAATTGAGGACAAATTAGGAGAAATAGATGGCAAAGAAACACAACATTTATCAGCAAATTCTGGATATACTTCAGCAAATTTAGTACAAAATGAGGAAGATTGTAACAAATATTGAATCATTAATCTATTTTGAATACTATACTGAGCAAGGGAATTTAACTGCTGATTAACTAAGGAGAAGCCCTTG
This sequence comes from Chelonoidis abingdonii, assembly GCF_003597395.2. Taxonomy (NCBI): domain Eukaryota; kingdom Metazoa; phylum Chordata; order Testudines; family Testudinidae; genus Chelonoidis; species Chelonoidis abingdonii. The sequence continues at coordinate 68,340,570 of NC_133770.1, forward strand.
CCATAGTATTAGCAAGCGTTTCAATAGCAAGGAGATTGAAACAGCACTTGATCACGTAACATCATATAACCAAACAGGGTTAAAAGTAAACAATACTACGAGGAGGCGAGGGAGAAAGCACAGCAAATGCAACATCACTGCACATCCAAAAATGGCCAGGTTTAAGGATGAAACTGTGGTATGGCTCCACCCATTATTGGTTGCAGAATAAAAGTGGACGTGCGATTGATACATGCAGCCTCAGCATGATGCAGATGCAGGGCATGAAATAGATACATATGTGTTAGGGCAGGATAGAACGAAAAAATCAATTAAATAAAACGGGGACGGGGGTAGGTAAAATTAAGAGTGGGTTTAGTTAAGGAGGTATTAGCATAAGAGAAACTTCACATAGAACAATTAGAATATGCACCAACCCAAGTAGGGGCTGGGGTTAAACTATTACCAACAAAAACCCAACAATGAGGTGCTGGAACTGTAATACCCTTAATTAAAGGAAAGCTATGATTACTTCTGACTTGAAGCATTAAGAACTGGAAACACATAAGAATAAAATTGTGAAGAACAATTATTCCAAACACTAGAAGCAGCCCACTGCACATAGGGGGAAGAAACAATTTACACTAGATATATTAAATGAAGAAAAGTTATAAACTATTGGTACAAATTGAAAGGGTAATGGATATTTAGGTGAGAACTGAGTGGAGCAAACAAGGCAATCTTCTGGACTTAGCGCTGACAGGGACTGGTTTCTGCTGACCTCCTGCACCCAGTAGGTGGCGAACCAAGTTTGTAGTCCACCTTCTCCTAAGGGCTCCGTGGGCAAAGATGTTGTGAGGGAGAGCAGCATAACCTGTAAAACAGAATAATACGAGCCCTGCTCAGGGGCATTAGTTTGTTTATTAACAATTACATTTGCTGAGCCAGTTATGATGAACTAGCTTGTCACTGGGGGCACTTGTAGCCACTAAGTAGGTGTTAGGGTACTTGCTGGCCCGTAGGTTCTCGATGGCCAGAGGCTTGGTTAGAAGCCATATCAGTGTATAACAGAAATGGTTTATCAAAGTCATGTTCAATAACAGGATTGAATCTCTTTACAGACTCAAGGTAAACTTAGTTAGAAAAATAGTGGATTGGATCTGCTTTTGCAGCAGGATCCTGTCTGTACATTCTTACATTCTTGGTAACAGCAACACACTAGTTGCAAAAATCACCATTAGCAATAACAACAAATTCATTGCAAGTGTCCAGTTACAATCATGTTTGTCATGCCAGACCTTTGGATCAACACCATTGGAGTTTGGGCATTTTAGGGTTAACCTGTGGCTTCCCTTTGCAAAAATTTAGTCTTCTCTTTTCTCCTTGTTCTGCAGGACCAAACCCTGATTCTCTCGCTTAACCAAATTCACTGGCTGAGGGGGTGGGCTCTTTGTACTCACAGCTATTAGCAAGTCTTTCTTCTCCCTGCTAGTCAGGTAATTTGCATTAACACAGACACTAGCATGGAGACATTTCTGTTTCAACAACATTGTTTTTCCAACAAGCTGGCCACGCACACACACAGCCACTTGATTACAGGGCTGCTTAACTTTTGTAACAGCTTCTACTCTATTTGAGACCTCTCAAAGCTACCCCCACTGGGATTTTCAACAGGAAAGTCAGTGGATCCATTAACAACAGAAAACTTTTGGCTGTTAGGAACTAAAACTTCCTTGATTAAATCACTTTCACACCCTTTAGCTGCAGTAAATTGCTTGCACAGATTACCATGAGGATTTCTTTCCTTAGCAGCTTTTCTAAGCAACAATTCACCCTCTCAGAACTTCTGCCCTTACCCTTTTCACCTAGGGCTTGCTCTAAAGGAACACTTCCTGAGCCACAACAGATTCTTTCTGGGTCTTACTTACATTCAGAATTACTTTTGGCCCATTAGGCAGATTTCCTACACATTTCTTTTCAGGCAAACTCATAGAGCTCCCTAGATAAAAGTTAGAGGTACTCTCCTTCCCTTGGCAACTTTCCTTATAGTCACTGGCAACCTGCAAGTTGTTAGGCTCAACACACACAAGATTAGGAATTATTTCCTCCTTGTTACAAGTTGTTAAACTGTCAGTAGGTAACACAATTAAATCACCTTTCTGCTCTCCTTGTGCCCTGGCTAGGGTATCACCCTGCTTAGACAGAGCTGCTACACCCTTTCCAGCCACACATTAGCAACTGGCAAACTACAAGCACCAGAATTGTCTGTCTCTGGGACTTTTGCTAAGACACAAACTGGATGCAACCTAGTTACAGTGCCATCCTTCCCAGCAGACAGGAACTCAGGACCATTCCCTTCCTGGGCTTTGCTGTAATTACAACCAACTCTGAGACAACTGAATTACCCTTAACCATCACAGGCTGAAAGGCACCTTCTGTTTGCTCCACAGACACAGAAAAGCTGGAGACACATTCTCCTTCACCAGACACACAACTTGGGATTTCATTTCCCTTGTCCCAGCACACAGGGCTGTTTACAGACAACTGCTTGGAGACCGAGGTAGCTTCCTCCATAGGCAAGTCAATACCCCTAACAGACACAGGCACATTTCCTTCACTGTTACAATTTTCCACACAGGAAACAGGTAAGGGATAGGGACACTCATCTTCCACTATTCTTGTTTTCCCAAACTGCTGACTAGACACAGCCATAAGCTCACCAGGCACATTGCTCATTCAGAACTTTCCCTCCAGCACATTGCCACTCCCAACAGATAAGCTGCTGCTTTTTTCACTACCCTGAGCTACTTCCAGCAAATCACAGTTACCCATTTCAGGTTCACTTTTACAAGCTGTACTAGTCAACAATTCATTACCCATTACAAATTTACCCCCTTTTTTTCTCAGTTAGGGCTTCCACCTGACCATTTACTTGAATTTTCTTCTGAGAAATTTCTCAGATTTATATTTATCGGGTCGCAATTTTATGGTTTTCTTAATTAAATTTAATTTTTTATCATTTGGCATAATAATTTGCGTGCCGGATTAGCAGGTATTACCCGAGGTGGGGGAATCAATTTGGAAACGGTACCTCCGGATTTTTTAACAATGCGGCTACATTCTCTCCAAAGCTGAGAGGGATCTGCAGCACCGAGGTTCTCCACAGCCTCCGTGCACTGAGGCTGCAGGGAACAATCGGCTGGCTGACACCTAAAGCTCGGGTGGCACCGAAGGAGGCAACCTGTATCTGCCAGGGTTAATGGTACAGTATAGCCTTTTTGAGTTTTTCCCGAGTCAAGGGAACAGATCCATCCATTACTGGATTAGTCGAATTTTTGCTAGTAAAAAGGTGAAACTGCAAATGTTGAACTGTTCAGTTTCATTGTCTGCGCGGTCTGCAGCGTGCCACGGGCATGGCCCAACTCCCCTGCATCCTGTTCGTGACGCCATGTAGATTGCCACGTATTCGCAGGGGCAAAAGAAAATGCAGGCCTGTTATTTACCAGGCTGCACGTGGCAACAGACTATATAGGTAAGAGATGCAAGGAGAGTATGGGTCACGAGGCAAACTGCAGACACACACACAACTAAAATTAATCAATTTAAATTTTATTGGGGATAGTTACAAGGGGTAAGGGAGCAGCTTATGATTAGCTAATAGAGTTAACAAAACCTAAAACACACAATGCCTAAAATATCTACTAACAATATTTATAAAAAAATGCAGCATTTAGTAATAACTGATACTTACAAATACAAACCAACACATCACGACCGCAAACGTAGAAGCTCTATTTGAAACACGTGAGCTGAGAGAGAGGCTTCGAGGTGATCAGGCTCGGTTTACACGGCATACACGGGATACACGGGACACGTTTTCTCCTCTCTCTGCCTGCACATGGCAGGGCAACCCCTAAAAGTACTCACTATGACATCACAGAAGTGTCATAGGGGACGGGGCCCAAAAACCTGTGTGTGTTCGCCTCTGATTGGCACAAGCAATGTTACACCAAATAGGGGAGCAGGTGCCAAAAGGTCTGGCTTCGCCCCCAAAAGTGAGGTAATGCATATTGTTGTAGAATGCGTTCAACACTGAATGACAAAGGAAGAGGCCAGGGCAATACCGGTATGGCAAGTGATACAGGATGCAGACAGGAACCCATTCTAACACTCAACAGAATATATAACAGCTAAAAATCACAGTCTCATATACGTTCCATTGTGCCCTCAACACCTCCACTGCACCACTAGTCTGTCAGTATATCTGTTAAGCCCTTCCCTTTCAAGATCATCATCCATTTAGGTATAGAAATTTGCAGCATGGCTTCATAGAACCAGGACATATGGTTTGAATAAATATGCATATTAAATGTTGATTAACAATTACATTCATATTCCCTTTATCCCCAAAGGACCCTAGTGCACTTCAGAAGCCAGTTTATCAACTACACAGGGATCTGCCACTGAAATACAGCAACAGCTTAATAGCACTTTGCTACCCTAAAGATCAGCTCAACAAGAAGCGAAGAATAACACCCTCCCCATTTGACAAAAATCCCTTTGTAGTTTCAGACATAGGCAGAAGGTAATGATCCAAATACAATTTTGGCCCATACAGTCCCCCACCTCCACCCTTTCAGGATCAGAAGCATGTGTCCCTGCTTCATTTGAAAGCTCTTATTGGAGTAAAGCACAAGGTGGCTTGGCCTGAAGCTTCTGAATTTCAGTGATTTGCCCATAGTGGTTTTTGAAGCAGCCACTGTGGGTAAGATATTCAAAAAACTGCCTAGTGACTTAGGCTGCTAAGTATCTAAATTACTTTTGAAAACCAGAGTAAGGGGCTTTTGAAAGTTTTATATTTACCTCAGACATGTACCAACCAATCATTTTTTTTCAATTTTTACAAATTAAACCGTAATACCCCCCTGCAATTTCATAATATACATTAAACACAACAGCTAGTAAAGGCACAGCAACAATTATGAAGCATTAAGTAAGGTTAGCTCAGTGCAAGACTGCACACAGTTGCAACATAATTAAATGCATCACTAAATACCAAATGTGGACTGAAAGATTCTGCAGCTTCCTACAAAGCAGTGAGGAAAGTTGTCTTTATGATCAGTCACTTTTACTGTTGCACTCTACAAGGAAAGCAGAACCCACTAAGTTAAAAACATATCAAATGTCTCACTTTTAAAGCCTGAAATGATAGCTCATCTTTAAACCACCCTATTGTGCTGCAGTCTCAGAACTCTGACACTTCATTCGATACCATATGTGCTGCAATTCTTCAGCGCACAAGGGGAAGTAAAGCCTCTATCAATCTAGAGTTTCAGCTTTAACTCTTAATAGTTCAGCTTTTTAAAAAACAAAAAAGTGGATATTAATCTGTTTGGCCTATGCAGTTAAGCTAGTACAATTATTTCCTTGTATCTGATTTTTTTAGGCAAGGATTCTACTTTATATAGGAACAGATTTAGTTTTGCATTTATTTATTTTTATGAGAAGATGTGATATAAGTACTGGAAAACTTCCAGTTTCTAGGAATTCTGACATTCACACCAGACAGGAAGAAAAGGCAGAAATACACAATTAAGCATATTATTCTGTCACTGCTCCTCAACTCTGACCAGGAAAGACCAGACTTCCACAGGGTCATGAGAGAGAGTTCAGTCTTCATGCTAAACCAGTCCTGGGTCTTACCCAAGTAGGGACTGCCAGCTATGCCAAATTCTTTAGGATATACATTATAAGACAATGTTAACTGAACTAAACCACAGCCAGTCAACCACCACATTCGTTATACTTTGGCTTTGGGATAGTTTAAATCCCAAGAGCTGCCAATGTTGTATTCCAGATAGCCCTCCATTTCCTAATCCAATCACGACCATGACCAGAAGCTGTTAGCAATGTCATGGAGGCCTGCAATGTTGTTCCAGATTTCTGTCTTAAACGAAGAACCGCAAAATCTTAAATCTCAAAACAAGAGCTGTTCAGTAAAATGAGTAAACAGCTGCATCTCCCCTCCCCCCTACTCTGCTTCTAAGAGATAAACACTGTTGGGGAAAGTAAACCAGCAGAGTTCACAGGCTTCAACTCTGACACTCTTGCAAGGAGCAAAAGTAACAGTAAGATGCAGGATCTCTGCTTACATTTACTGTGACCCAAACTTCCTTTTTGACCTTGGTGTTATTAGAAAGGAGGACAGTGGCTGTAGGATGTCACTACACTGTCTGTATGCGGACGGTCAGGAATTCCAGTGAGGCTGACCTCTCAAGCATGAAGGAAGTTACTCTTCAAGTGAGGCTGGACTCGAGTTTGTTTAACCATATTACTAGTACACATGCAGTTTGTTCTGTTTACATTTGTTAGAAGTAGTGATTTAAAAAAAAATCCTCACTCAGTTGTAGTTTTATTCCTCTATTGTACGTGGGTCACTCAATTAACAGATAACCTGAATCACGACATTTTACATCTATACTGCTATCATAGGGTATAACTGCAGCTTGAGTAGACATACCCGAGCTAGCTTGAATTGATCTAGCTTGGATATTGGAGCAGCAAAGCTGGAGCTAGCCCAGGCTGAATTACCCAGGGCTCTGGGTGGGTTTGTATAGTCCATGCTGATGTGTGCACGCTTTGGCTTCATTACTCACTGATAGATTAAAACTAGCCTCAGGTACATCTAGTCGAGCTGCAATCACACTATGAGATTGTGTATAGCAGGGGTCGGCAACCTTTCAGAAGTGATGTGCCAAATCTTCATTTATTCACTCTGATTTAAGATTTTGCATGCCATTAATACATTTGAACGTTTTAAGAAGGTCTCTATCTATGTCTATAATATATAACTAAATTATTGTTGTATGTAAAGTAAATAAGGTTTTTAAAATGGTTAAGAAGCTTCATTTAAAATTAAATTAAAATGCAGAAGCCCCTGGACCTGAGTGCCACTGAAAATCAGCTTGCGTGCCGCCTTTGGCATGCATGCCATAGCTTGCCTACCCCTGGTGTATAGGGATATCTTAAGATCCTTGAGTGGAGAGGCAATATAGATGCAAACAGTTGTACCTGCAATACACATACACCCAACTTAGCACATATAAGTACAAGCATTGGTCGTCAAATTGTTCAGATTCTCTTTAAATCCAGCTACAACATTTGACCTGTCACAGTGAATTCCAAAGGCTGACTTTCTGCTGTGTGAACTGGTGTTCCTTTTTCCTTTATATTTACTTTCCATTAAAAGTGACCTTTTGTTTTTTTTATAAATGGGACAATATAAAATGAGAGACTGATCTTCTTCCTATCTACTCTCGTCTCCAATACCTTGGTGAAGTCCCCTCTGATGAAGCTTTCAGTCGCTCCATATCAGCACCCCACCAGATCTGACAATCGCAGTTACCCTTCTCTAGCTGGACCTTTTCAGTACCTACAGCAAAACCTTGTTCTAGTAAAGATTGGTGCATTTGATTTGTTGGGGGTTACAGACCAGACCTCATGGGAGGGACATGAGGGTGGAGATTGGGGGTACAAGGAAGGAACCAACTAGTGTACTTTGCTCAGCTAAGGAAGGAGTACCGCATCACAGTCCCTCGGGTTAGTGGCTTCCAGAAGTCAAGGAATCATGGGCTGAACCTTGTAACTTTTTTGGGGACAGGGGAGAGACACATTTCCATAGTCGTCCTTACAGTCACCACTGGAAGTAATTCCAGGGCTCAGGGAGAGTGAAGAAGGCAGAATTGTTTTGAAAGAAGTTAAAAGGAAATAAGTTACCCTTTGATTTGTTTCCCAGAGTTTACCAACATCTGTAGTGACAAAATTAGTTTCCTGGTTATCGCCGTGATACAGAAATAAAAACTCTGTCCTCCAGAGACTCCTGTGTTAAAATGCCCCAATTGTTTTTGCTCCATTTTATTCCTTGCTTCTTTCTTTGTTGGCTAGTAGCTAGTTAAATTTAGACAAGTGGTTCTTTGTGGCTTAGTCTAGGATATCAATAAGCATGTACAATTAAGCCTGTGAGGGAAGTACTACAAAACAGATGTGAACAGCCCTAAACATAATTGGGTGGGTAATCTGCAGGAAGCACCAAGCACAGAAAGCCAAATCTTTTCTTGCTTTTAGATCTCTGCAAGTCAGCACAGTTGGCTAATAGTTGGTTTTTCAAGAAGCCCTGTGGCTTTTTGGTAATGCTCTGCGGTGTCACGGAGGAGACCAGCCGGATTCCTTATGTGGATTTATTTTTCCCTGGCTGGATTGTACCGCAGAAGCAGCATGTGTTATCAGTATCTCAGACAGAACCTATATTGCAGGTGTGGCCAAACTGCAGCTCTTTTATAGTTTAAAAGTCACAGAGGCCCCACTCCCCGCATGCCTTCCCATTCTCTGACTACCAGATGGGGGTGAGGCATGGGGGTAGAGCTTGGGGTACTGCCCTGCAGTGGGGTGATGGGGCTAGGGGCTTCTCCCCTGCAGGAAAGGAATCTTGGGGCTTCAGACCCAGTGCTCCCTTCCCACAGGGCAGAAGCCCCGAGACACTCTCCCCATACGGCAGAAGCTCCTAGATTATCCCAAATCTATTTAGCAGTTTCTTTCTTCCATCAAAAACAACGTCTCTTTCTTTGCATGTTTACTGATACTGCTTAACCACAATACAGCTACAGCAATCTATAAAATCCTCACAAGGACCCTGGATTCAGTAACATGCTTAAGCAAGAGTTGATGGAGTACAATGGGTCATAAGACTTAAGTACTTTGCTGAATTGAGGCCAAATACTTTTAAGTCATATCAAACAGTCTGTTTCTTTAGTAGAACTCTTACATTTTTAATTATTCTGATTAAATAATTTTTCCTGCAGGACTTGGATAAAATCAAGGGTACTGGCTTGGATTTTATCCAAGTTCTGGCCAATAGACATTTTAACCTGTGGGTAAAAATGACTGGCAAATACACTAAGGATTTGGGAAGTTTTGCCTAGACAATGGAGATACAGGGCAGAAAGCTGGGATGTAAATTGTCCATCTGGATAATGATGTTCCCTCTGAAGTTGTTACAAATGGTTACACTAGGGCTCTTTTTAATTTTTTTAAAAATGATGGGATAGATCCTCTGAAATCACGAGGACGTGATTCCCCATGCGGAACTCATTTTTAGTTTTTGGTCTTCGGTTTAGTAGATTTAAATCTGTTCTTGCTAAGAACAACAGCTAAATTTAGTGAACTAGAATTTGGAAGGAAATTAGGATTACATTTTTCAGGTATAGTTGTATAATTCCCATAGACTGAAAAAGGGCCTTACCATGGATGTTGCTTCTGTGTTAAGCTATTAAAATTTAGATTTTAAAAGCATTGTAACCATTTTATTTTTACATTTATCTATATCTAGAACCACATCAGCATATGATAAAATTGTAACTATTCCCCATCTCTGCTATGTCCTCAATTGGGATTTCCATGAGATTCCTATAGTCAGTCTTTAAAATACTATAAAAAAGTAGACACTTAAGGGGTGTGCAGACTCATCAAAAGTGATCAGATCCATATTCTTACACATATCAGTGGGTTCCAGCACCCAATATGAATGTTAAGGGAAGTTATTTGTTCTGCCCCAAACATCACACCACAATGTGCTGATCTCACATCTTCATTGATTTAAAGCTTTGGTGTTTGGTGAAACCCACATAAGTTTTCTTTGAGATAACTACAAGAGTGAAGCTAATTTATAAAGTCTATTGTCCTTAGATCTTCATCCCCTCCTTTCCTTGTCCAGGACCATATAAAAAAATGCACCAGTTTAACTAGATCTATTTTAAAATCTAGTTAAAATGGTGCAAACACCTAGATGTATACATATTTAAGCTAAACTGATTAAGCAAGTAGTTTAAATTGGTAAATCTTAAAAGTGGTCTCTTTAAATCAGGGGATTACATTAGTTTAAATTAGATATATTTTTAGTTAGTTAAACTGGTGTTTTCTCCTCCCTTCTAATTAACAGAAAGGATTCACACTGGAGTCTAACATACGTCATGCGTCTGACGAAGTGGGTATTCACCCACAAAAGCTTATGCTCCAATACGTCTGTTAGTCTATAAAGGGTATGGCTACACTTGGAAATGTGCAGCGCTGGGAGTTACAGCTGTGTTCGTACAGCTGTGTAGGAACAGCACTGCAGATTTCTCCCTTCTCCAGTTGCTGCCAGCCTCTTTCTCTCTCTGATCTGATTCCATAACTGCTTTCACCAATCGCTTTGCTGTTTCTTAGGTT
>NC_133770.1:68652824-68748370 GCF_003597395.2 Chelonoidis abingdonii
AACCTCTTCCCTCTTCAGAATCTCAGCATTGCAGTGACCCTCTCTTCTGGGAGTTGTATGTCACCAAGTCCTATCAATGTTATTGAGTGAGTCAGCCACAGGAGTCACTAGAGAGCAATGTGAAGAGTTTTTGTGTTTGTTCTGGGTTTGTCTGAGGGCTGAGGGTTTTCCTGTTTGTTTGTATAGGCTCATGAAACCATTACTTAGCAAAACCTATCAATGGATGCATTAATTCTGGCAAAACTTTATTCACAGACTGTGGATTGAACGTACACAAACAGTGTTCCAAATATGTGCCCAATGACTGTCAACCAGACCTCAAGAGGATCAAGAGAGTCTACTGCTGTGACCTCACTACACTAGTGAAGGCCCACAACACACAGAGACCCATGGTTGTGGATATATGCATTCGAGAAATAGAAGCAAGAGGTTTGCATGATTTTCTTTGTTTGACTAGAGTGGAATGTCACTAGGTCTGTAATATTACATTAATTGTGATCAAGGAGTAGCAGATACACACAAAAATTAAATAAACTTTGAATTACATGTTAAGTTTGGAGAAAAAATAAGCCCAAGTAAATGGAAGAGTGAACAGGAGTAGTTTTTTTAGTAAAAATTCTACTCTTTTGCACTGGCTAGTAAAGTCCAGTTCTGTCATTTCCGAATGCAAATTATTTAAATTGCTTTTTAAAAAAATATTTTAGCTATCTCTTATAGAATGCAAACTATTAATGTCATACTTTTTAAAAGGGCAAACTTTAAACTCGTTTATATGTCTTTTACTTGGTTCATTTACCTTTGACAGATGTATGGACAATATTTTCATTTCAAAGCAATCAGAGTTTAATTCCGTGCAAGTTATGAATAGTTTTAATTTTAAACTATTTCAGATCATGTGCGAGAGAATACAAAAGAAGGGAAATGGCTTATACAAAACGTGAAAGAGGAGTGCAACATTCTAGTGAAATTCACATTACATTCTGTTTCTGACTGATGAATGACATAGCCAAGCAACATGTCACAGCCAAAAAGCCAGCTTGTGATTTGTCTTTTACTGCACTGACATGCATTCCACATTTACAAATTACAATAACACCAAGTGTAAAATGATTACAAGCTAATGATCATATATATATGTTATTGGTGGCTTGCATGTGAGTTGTGCCACCTGATAAGCCATGTTTCCCCTGTTAGTCATGTTCTGCATGAGATCCCATAATGCTGAATTTTTGACATGATAGTAATCTGCATGGCAACACACTGCTGCCAGACATGGGTATTTCAAAGCAGTGTAGGGGATTTAGCCACACATCTTCCATTAAAATTAACAGAAGATCTGCAGCTAAATCCTCTGTACTGCTCTGCAAATCTCAGCTAGGATTATATCCTCACTGCAAGAACAAGTGGAGAGAGAGGATGGGTTTGAGAGAGGACAGTTTTACTGAAACATAAGTATCTATAATGATAGCAAAGGACACATTAGAAAGCTATATTGCATTTGATATAGAAATATTGTCTCTTTTACAAATGTCAATTAACACTAAATTGGTTGTCCTCTTTCATTATCAGTACCTTAACAGCTGTAAGAACTTTCAAAATCCCTTCTGTTGGGATACTGGTTTTGGTCATAATATAGGCTCAGTAGCTAAGAAAGGCTAATGTCTGTTTGTTGAGTGATCATATGGGCATCGTCACAATAAAGAACCAGTGAGTTAAAATAAATAACAGCCATGGAAGCCACTTTGACTAGTTGTATCTGCTGTCTTGGACCACCCTTCTTTACTGTAGGGATGGAAAGAGTGCAAGAAGATTTGTGGAGGCTAGCAGCAAACAGATCTCCAGTCAGGCAAAGAACAGTGGGAGGGATGTGGTGTGTGAAAGAACAGTGCATGCTGCACATACCAGTTAAGATTGACAGCAAAATCAGAGAGCAAAAAGGGTCATAGGAAGGTAACGTTAATTGTTGGCATTGCTGTAGGTCATTAAGAACACTGACATAGGGAAGGCAAAATTTAAAGCTATAGTAATTACAGACCGAAAAAAAGGAGACCAAATAAGAAGTGATATACTGGCATGAGCTGCCAGTATAGGCAAATTGCAGTATTTTGTAGCTGATATTGTGTATTCCCTACCAAACTAATAAAACCAGAAAATGTAACCAACTTGTAGTCTTTAAAAATTACCTTAATTCTTCTTTAAAATATTCAGAAGTTTAAAATTATTAAAATTACTGCTCGTCACATTTCATATATGGAATTATTAACATAACATAAAATAACTGTGACTAGATTTGACAAGATTGAATATTTGTTGATATATATATGTTGATAGAAATAAAGCTAAATCAGATGTTTACCTTGCAGGTTTAAAGTCAGAGGGCCTTTACAGAGTCTCGGGGTTCACTGAACACATTGAAGATGTCAAAATGGCCTTTGATCGAGGTATGGTGTGTTTTAATATTAGATGGGTTTTCAGCTGACCTTTTGGTTTAAAGAGACACTGTTCTTACTGATATCTGGGTGCTCAAATACCATGGTGAGGAAACTGGTCTATAAACAGAAGCCCAAAATGTTACCTATCTTTTTTCTGATGTTATTATTTTTTTACCAATTTCTGTAGCACTTTTCACATGAATAAAATCATATTTCATAGTTGGAATAAAGTAGATAAACACAAAACAAATAAATGTAGCTAGGGAGGTGAAAGGTTCAGATGATAGTGGGCTAGAGCCTTTCACCTCTAGGTTACCACTTCAGACAGGAACATTCCTGAATGTCTGGAAGGCATCTAGCACATCGTGGATGCTACAATAATAAATAGCAATAAACAGTAATGATCTTTGTCCAGGAAGGTAGACTGCAGTTGTCATTGTGCTGAATGTTATACTCAGTGCTAAAATGGTCAAAGTGCAGTTGTCTTAATAAGTAAGCGGATTTACATCATATATGGGAATTCACAACCAGGGTCCAAAAAACTGCAAAATCTTTAGCTAATTTTATATAAAGAATGCTTACTTAAAAACCCACAGGATTCTGCAAACCACATAGGCCCTACCACTTAGCTAACAGCACTGTGTCTGTCGGTATGCGTGTGTCATAGGGAGACAAGATGGGTGAAGTAATATCTTTTTTTGGACCAACTTGTATCAGTGGGAGAGACAAGCTTTTGAGCTTACACAGAGCTCTTCTTCAGGTCTTCAGCTCTATGTAAGCTTGAAAGCTTGTCTCTCTCACCAATAGAAGTTGGTCTAATGAAAGATTTTACCTCACCCACTTTGTGCCTCTAATATCCCGGGACCTACAATGACACCGCATACAACGTTTGCATGCTTCCCTAGGTACTCGTCTATGTACTGAATTACACATGTACCCCATACCTGTGCTGAGTGTTCACATATGCTGAATGGGGAACGGGTACACGCTGTGCACAGGGTATATACCTGTGTTCACACTGCCTCTTTTTTGTCCGCCACGGTAGTGCTGTCGTTTCAGGGGCAGTAACCCAGAGTCCTGTGCATCACAGGAGACACTCTGGGAACCGCCTTGCTACGTGTTGCTGTTACTGTACTCCGCCTTCAAACATTTGGCAATGGCAGCTCCCTCTCGCTTCTACCAAACTGTGTTGGAGACATGGAGCACAAGTATGATGATGTGGTTCTGCTCTTCCTCACTGGACAAATGTTCCTGCGGTGCACTACTGGATACTGGACAGAATCGACCCACATAAATTTGAGTCAGCAAAGACACCTTACTGAGTCGGGGGGGGGGGGGGGGGAGGATGAAATCCAGTAGGATCCCAAGAAACAGGTGGGTTGAGTGCTGAGAGTGCAATGATATGCCTATGGGAGGGCCACCACTTCTGGTCCTGGAGAACCATCATGGTGTGGCGGGATCACATTGTTTTGGAAAGCTGGGCTGATTATTAGTGGCTGCAGCACTTCAGAATGAGGAGGCAGACCTTCATTGAATTACACAGGAAGCTTGCACCAACTCTCCAATGTCAAATCACTTGATTTTGGAAACCCATACCACAGTGCAAAAGTGGATGGGTATCACTCTTTGGAAGCTGGTAACACCTGACAGCAACAGGTCAGTTGCAGACCAATTCAGGGTTGGGAAGTCAGCTGTTGAGGCAGTGGTTGTACAGGTTTGCCAAGGTATCAACACTGTGATCTACCCAGGAGTGGTTGCCAGAGCCAAAATCCCTGAAATGGTAGAGGGGCTTTCAGAGAGTAAGGTTGCCAAACTGTGCAGGGGCATCAATGGAACACATATCCCAGTACTTTGCCCACCCAAAGGGGCCAGTGACTACATGAACCACAAAGGTCACTATTCACTGGTTCTCCAAAGCTTAGTGGACTACAAGGGTCAGTTCATGAATGCGAACGCTGGGCACATAGGAAAGATCCATGACACCAATGTGCGTAGACGGTCAGGGCTGTATCACAGAGGGGAAGAAAGGATTTTATTCCTCTGAAACTATGTGATTCTATATGGTATTTCTGTGCTGACTTTTATTCTGGGGACCCCACAAACTGACTCCTAACTGTGGCTCTTGGAACGCCAACCTGACATCACCAACCCCAGAAAAAGGAAGTAGCTGCAGAATGGTGGTGGTGGTGGCATGCACCTTTGGGTGCCTGAAAGCCCCTTGGTGATGCCTGCAGACCTGTCCGGCTATCTTTGTGGCCAGCACATTTCGGATTATTGTGGCATGCTATGCCTTGCACAATGTATGTGAGGCTAAGGGGGAATACTTCCGCAGCAAGTGGGCACAGGACAGATCTGTTGTTCAAAGCCTGTAGAGGCAGCCAGATCCTTCCCCTATGTGCATAGCTCCTGGTTCCCAGTGAGCCAGGGGAATTAGCGATGCTATGTGCTCATACATCATGGAACGCTGAGGAGCCAGAAGACTCTGCCAAGGGATGTTAATGTGGCTCTCTTGTGCAGCTGGAAAAGTTCAACAGACCATTGCCATATACTTACATTGTGAGATACCTCAGTGGGTTTCAATCCCCTGCAGCTGATGTTACTATACTAACTAAAAGCAGACAACTGAGGAACAGCCCTCAAGGTTAATACCTTAGGCCGTGGTTCTGTGAGGCGAGCTTTAATGCAATTTAAAGGCATCATTGAGCAATGTGTTTGTTATATGTTAAGTGCTGTGTTTGGGGTTGCCGTATGGGATGCACTTAAGCATTGTTAATGTTATTTTTAAAAAGTTCTGCAATATTTAGGGAAGGAATTTACACATTCCTTGCACAAAAAATGTTTTCCTATCAACTGTTATGCATGAGTACTCCCATGATTTCTAGTGGTGACTATTTGGTGTGGGGAGGGGTCTTAAATGCACTGCTCAATGTCCTATATTTTCACTGTTAATTTATTTTTGTTTCTTTTGTCTGTATTATCAATTAAGTTGTTAACAAAGCCATAAAGACATCGCAGGTGACTCCTCTTCTGTTTTTTATTCTGGCGCTTTTGGACAGCGACGGTTGTTTCACAGTTTACTTCACTGTAATGAACCCTGGGTGTTTTGTTTCTTTGTTCAACATTAGGAAATTCTTGGCTGGTGGGGGCCAGGGGTGTAGGAGGGACAGAATTAATTGCATTGCTTTGACCCCACACTTGTAGAAATCCCAGTCAAGTGCTGTGAATCCTGCTGACTCCTCCCTAATGTGTGGAAAACTTGTTAATCATACTCAGAAAGCCAGGTGCACACACGAGTGATGTGAACAGTAACTTTTATGGACAAACATACATCAAACACAGAGCTAAAACAGTTCTAACAAGATCAAATACACAACAACAGGTCAGATTCCCTCAAAGGTGGTCAAACATTAATGTCTTTGAATATGTCTCCTCGCCCTTCCCCTCTCCCTGACAAGGGAGGAATGGCTTCAAGATATTGGAGGGTGGGGGTGGAGGGGGAAAATGGGGATATCTTCAGTGTGGGATTTGGGGACTGTACACAAGTTGGTCTACCGGAACTGGATCAGGCTCATCATTCCCCTCCTGAATGCTCTGGAGGATTCCCCTCCCAAGGGGTTTCAGATGCATGCGAAGGATGTTGTGCCAGGCATCAAGCATGTTTCTTCCTGTCAGAGGTGGTGGTGGGATTCACTGACTCAGCAGCAGCCTGGCAGGCCGCTAGAGGAGGACTAGGAGAAGGAGGGGCTGCTGTTTGTTCATGCAGAGGAGCAGGTGCTACAGAAGCATGCCGCCAGCGATTGGACTATGGGTTTTCTGAGTGCATGATCCTGTTCCCTCTGCATGTACTCCCATTGCCTGTGCAACTCTCCATTTTCAGGAAAGCCTTAACTGTGCCTAAGAGCCCAATCCTTCCTTGCTCTAAGAAACTTGAACTGCTCCTGACTTCCATCTATGCCAATGAACAAATCTTTCTGTGTCTTTCTCTGCGATCTCTATGGTGCCACTCCTGCCTTTCCACTGGAATGGCTTCTTTGTTGGCATCGGAATGTCCTGCCAAGTCAAAGACAAGGGTAACATTATATTGCATTTTTCCTTGGAAAGTAACTACATGCCCCCACATCATGCAATTGTTCTATGGAACCCACAACACTGATACATTTTAGAATCCCGGAAATGCAGCTGTTACATCCTCCTTTCTTCAGACTACTTTTGCAGCCCATTAGGAAGGAGCTGAGATTTAAAAAACGGTAAGATGCCTGCAGTACTGCTGTTAAAAGTGTTATAATGTTTACAGTGCATGGATGGACCACTTGAGGTAGCGTTTGGTTCCTTCAAGGGTAACGTTACCAAGTCACTTTTCTGTTCTTTAAAGGCTGGCCATCACTTGGAGAAAATAGCAATTTTTAAAAGACTGGAATGGAAAAAAGTAGTGGCTTTCCAGTCCTGTGGAGGACACCTGGCCACCTATGCTAGAGAGATGTTTCTGATAATGATGACCCATCTAAATATTACTGAGTGGTGGGGTTTAGCTACAATGTTGGACCAAGCACATTTGCCCTGCTATTAAACATGAAGAACCATCTTGAATTTCTGCTACACCAAAAATTTACTGAATTATGCTTACAGGACTGGGTGTCAATTCAAGAGAAAGTGGACTGTATTCTATGCTAGCAGATGAATTGCCATGGAAGAGGAACAGAGAACCACAGAAAACAGCCACCCACCCCTTAATCCCCCCTGCGTCGCAAGAAAGTCCAGCCCCTGTGTCTAGTGAACAGCATTGAAAGGGACAGAGAAACAGAGAGTGATTCCAGAAGTGTACTTTCTTCCCTAAACTTTTGGATTAACACCACAAGTCAATCACCTCTCTGCTGCTAAGGAACTAACCACTGGAGTGGATGCTTCACGCACCCTTGCTTCTCCTGGCTTCTGCAAAGCAGCTCAGCATGGGGGGAGGCTAGACACCAGGGATTGGGAATGGTACAAAGCATTTGAAGTAGTCACAGGGAGAATGGACTGCTCTGAAGTTCCTCAGACAACCGAACAGTTCCCTTTATCTTCCCAGAAGTACACAAGGCCTGCACACAAGGAACTAAGCACCCCCATCCCCCTTCCATTTGGCTCCCATTCATAAGAGGAAGGAAAGATGGGATATGGGGTAGGAGATGAATGATGTTGGGTCATGGTACAACCATACATGTCATGAAATTGTTCTTTCCCCACTTGGGGCCTTTTAGCATTCAGCTTCCTCCTTCTTTTCCCCCGTTTTGAGCAGCACAGGGACTATTGCTGCCAGTGGTGGCCAAGAAATGCTCAGACACAAGGGCACAGGGACTGCTTGTTAATAACCTGTTATGGCGTCTGCTAAATGCTTTATAGTGGTTCACGGGATTTCGATAAAATCATTGGTTTAAAACTGCTGCTCGGGGACCATGTTGGGATAGGGGAGGTTGGGCTGAGGCATGTGTCACCAGAGCAAGAGGGGATATTATCAGAAAGGGTGGGGGTCCATTGTAAAACGTACCAATGTCAGATTCTGGGTTCCTCAGGCTTCTTGGTGGAGGGGCTTCTTCAAACAGAACTGCCTGGTAGAGGTGCAGAATCACATGCTCCTCTTCCTCTGTGTCTCTTGGGGCTTCCTCTGGGAATTCCTCTGAGATCTCCGCTACCTCCTCACCTGCCCATCATCAGTCTCATCTGACGATGAGGCCAGCAGGATTGAGGAGGGGCTCATGAGTCCCTTCAGGCTCTGTTCTTGCAATCCTGGAGCGCTCCCAGTCCAGCTCATAGTGGCATGGGTATGTTCTAGGTCCACTCCTGGAGCAATTGCTGGAGTCCTTCACCCTCCAGTACAAGAGCCTGGTGTGCTTCATGTGCACCTGGCACTGAGATGGAATCCAGTGAATGCCAGCCATCTCCATCCTTTGTGAAATCTCCTGGTACAGGTGAGTGTCCCTGCCATCTGGTGAAGGCGTGAAGGACAATCTGCTCTGAGCATGCGATGAGCACCCAGGTGTGCTCCAGAGATCAGGCAGTTGCTGTCAAATCATGACCACCTGTACTGATCAATCCATTTTAGCAGAAAACTGTTCTGTGGGAGTCAGGATAGGTTGCTACTACTGCTGGCAAGTGGTTTTCAGGGACCTTTATACTTTCCATTAAGGGTCATGCAGCAAAATGATAAGTGCACTGTGGGAATGACCCTGGAGTACTATTGCTACTCATGTCCTGGTATACGTCCCTTGCCCCGTCTACGCTACACTGTAGAACAAGTACAGGGTCATCCCACACCGGAGGTGCTTACATACCCACACCCCTCATGCGTGCTAGCTTTCATGCACTAGACTGTCCATCAGGAATGTGCCTCAGGGTTTCAGATATGGACAATAGGGGGGTTATGGCACAAAAATACACGTGTATCTGTGTTCAGTCTCAAGTGTAGATGCCCGTACATACACACACAAAATGCAGCTTTCCTTGTATACCTAGCATCTTACCATATTTGAGAGAGGATATTTCCTTTCTTTCTTTGTGTATGATATATCATCCTAATCCTCTCCCATCTATGGTATTTCCCTCCTGCTTTGTTTCTTCAAATATTATTTTTGCATTTTATACTGTTTTTTTCTTTAAAAAAACAAACATTTTAAATGGTGTAGATCACATTATCTTAGAAATACTTTGTATCTGAAGTTTTCTGGTTTGGAAGAAAATTCCTGTAACGGCTACACTAGCTAAGGAAAACTAACCACAAAAGTGATCATGCTCAAAGTATAACTTACAAACATTAAGAGGATGGCTTATTGTTTCTGTGTTGGATGCTGGCATCTTTTCTGCTGCCACTGTTCCCACACATACAAATCTTGTTGCTGTGTGTGAGCTGTCTCTCCACATCACGACTGTAGCAGCCTGTATGGAACTTGTAGGGAGAAGCACAAATTGCAGAAGGGAAGTATTTGGAGGAGGCACCAGGAAGTCAGTCTGTGTGCACATGGCTAGAATGTTAGTTGCAGTTGCAGCATCTCTGTAAATATTTCTCTTAAAAAACACGGTTAGTTTACACACATGGAATCAGTTCATTTGATTATCCTGAACACAATACTAACAACGATCTAAGAGGAAATGATTTTACTAAAACTTTTAAGACACACATCATCTTCGTCAGGCTATAGGAAATGAAATGTGATAGAATGTTACAGAAAATATTGATTAACACTGTATGTCAAACTCTGTCATAGAATAGCAGAGTTCCTATTGACTTAAACTGGACTTGCAGGGGTACAATGAAGGCAGAATTTTACCCCCAGTGCCACAGGATTCTTAAAGGGACAGTGTTTTGTTCCTGCAAAAGCATTACAACATAAATCAGAAAGGAAACTGAAACTTAGAAGTTCAAGTCACTGGCAGAGAATGTTATCTCTGGATATATTATCTCAGGTTGGTAAATGCTGATGAAGCTGGGATATTAAACAGGAGATATGCCTAGTTCTTACATACAGTAAGTTCTTTTATACAGCCAAATGGTGTAAATGGGCCTTAGTGGAAATGAGAATTGGGCTTATTGAGGTTGTGACAATGGTCTGTTTCAGCGCTTTTTAACTAGAATAAGAGGAATAATAAGGATTTATTTAATCTAATGAATGTGGATGCTGTAGAGCAACAGTCGTTCTCTGTAGTGCTGTGGACCTGCTGCATTCTGATGGCATAGAAAATACTCATTGGACAATTTGTCCACAGAGACACCATTGTAGTAAATGCATTTTTGACCTTTTCTTTGTTGTTGTTTCTTTGATTGGCTGGCACAACACACATTTGTCGTAGTATTATGCTGTTAAATGTTACTCGGACTGTTCAAAAGCATCCTGACTTTTATTGACATTCGTGTAAACTGTGTGCAAGTGTCTTTGTTTTATTGGATTTGGAGTTTGACAGTTTTTTCAAAGGATCAAATCCTAAAGTCTTTAACTTAGGCAAATCTCACAATGACACTTGATCTAGCACAATAAGACCATCAGGCAAGGACTTTTGAAGGAAAATGTAGTT
Source organism: Chelonoidis abingdonii (assembly GCF_003597395.2). NCBI lineage: Eukaryota > Metazoa > Chordata > Testudines > Testudinidae > Chelonoidis > Chelonoidis abingdonii. The sequence continues at coordinate 68,663,300 of NC_133770.1, forward strand.
TTAGTGTAAGTGTAATTCAACACTGAATGTGCATAGTTTAGATTTGTGGAAGGTAATACCAGTTCTGATCTCTTTCCCTGTAAATTATTATTTATAGTCCGTCTAAAATGTGCTGTGCCCTTTATACAACAAAGAAAAGACATGGTCCTTGACTTGAAGAGTCCAAATTTAGACATAACAGGTGGTTTGGGAAGAGCAAGGAACAAGGGAAAGAAAAGTTGTTGGATGGGAAAAAAGCACAGAAGAACTTAAGTTATGCTATACTATTGTGTGCTAAATGAATTAAATTTTTACAGATTAGTACACAAACACTTTTGGTATTGACATAATAACAGCTGCTATATGGCAATTTATCTTATTGCAGAGCTGTGGACAATTTTGGTAATACAGAAAGAAAAAGGTATCATTGTAAAATGAATTCGGTTCCTTTAAGTTAATAGCACTGATGCTCTGCTGTTTTACATTTTGTCCTTGACTCCACTTGCTGTGAGTTAACACTTCTTCCTCAATGGCTTTGAACGTTGCTAAAAATTTTAAATACAAATCCAGCCATCCTAGGAAAATAGACAATAAGTGTAGCTTGCCAGAGTTCCTTTAATGCGGGGAGTGGGGGCGGGGGAACGGACGGACCATCAATAGGTATCCATTGGAGAAGATTTTAAATTTGTGACTTTTCATACAGCAGAAATGTATTTTTATTCCCTTATACTTTTCAAAAATTTTCTTGAGTTGCATTTTTTATAGACACGTTTATTTCTGAAGTGCCACGGTCTTTTGAAACAACTCATCTTGTGATTCATGGGCTAACATGCTTTTGTTACAGTGATCTTCAAGCAAAGATATAAATAAAATGTATGTTTGTGTGGCATTTGATGCAGCTAAAGTGCCAGTTTAAGGATGCTTGCCTACTACACTGTAAAAACATTGACTAAATAGCACTTCCATTTAGTATACTAGTAACCTTGCTGTTAAATAAAGACAAGTAATGGATGCAACATTCAGATTTGCCATATCTGTTTGATGCAGCTGCTGACCTCTTGAAAGCATCTGTTTTCAGTGTAGCATTTTTAGCATTCAGCGTACAGCAATTAAATAGAGCTGTCCAAACAATGTTTTATAATACTAATGCTACTATGCCAAGTATGTGTGGATAAACAAGAGATTGGGGCAGAGTAAACATTCTGTTAGGGGTATGGATGCTGTGTTAAATTAAATACTGATGTATGTGTTCAGACTACTCAGCTATATAAAAAAACGTTTTTTTAAAATAAACACTAAGCACATAATCTCCTCTTGATGAGTACATGTAGCTCCTGTTAGTGCTAATGAGAGTTATGTGCATTCATTAGATAGAAGAACAGATTCCTTCAAGATTAATGCCATAGGTTTGTACAGAACATCTAGTATCAACACAAGCTGTTTTCTCCTGCAGTGAAAAAATAAACAGAAGCATGTTTACAGTACATTTCCTCTTAAGAAAGATTGTCACCAGCACCTGAGGAGCAGTACACACACACATTATCTATTTTAGGTACTTATATGGCCCCCATTACCCTAGTATCCAAGCTCCTCACTACGTTTCGTGTATTTATCCTCACAACACCCCTATGAGGCAGGGAAGTACTGCGGTTCTGGGGTACTGAAACAAGAAGAAAATAAGTGTCTTGTCCAAGGTCATACAGTGAGTCTGGGTGGAGCAGGGAATTAAACCTGGATCTTCCAAGTCCCAGGCTGCCCCTAACCACTGGACTATCTTTCCTCTCTCTTGTGGATGGGCATACTGGGTATGGTATATTCACCTTTCACTGGGGCTGGTTGAAAAAGGCAAAGAGGAGAGCAAGCATGTCACTTTCAGGTGCAGGGCAGAGACAGAATGCCATGAGTCCTGAGCAGTTCTCAAAGTGAAGAAAAATGTGGACATTGTGGTACTAAAACTAAGGGTGGAGAGAGGAAGCTACACACCCCGCCCCCCCCCAGAGGTGTCCATATAATCTGACACGGGTGTGGCCAGTTCCTGAGAAAAGGAAGGGGTGTTTCTGAAGCACAAAAACTAGTCCTTTTCTCCAACTCTTCAGTGAGGTGGAAGGAAAAGAGGTCTTTACAGACATAACAAATACTGACTTTTGGAAAAGGGCAAGTCAGTGCCTAATGGAAAGATGTCTCCAAATAGTCATTTGAACTTGAAAACTAACTTTGATTCAGCTATGTTTGCAATTCGTTCATTTTCCTTTTCAGCAGGCATTCCAGTGATAAAGCTTTACTAGCATCAACTGATTGAAACGGAGATCTGAATCATTCTGCAGCAATATATGAAATTCAAAATTCATGTAATTTTGGTTACATAAGTTATTTAACATCATTTAACAGAAACAATACCACGACTTACGTAGCTAAATGCCATGGTGGGACTATTTAAATTGAGATAATTTACCAGAAACAGTTCACCTGCTGTTTGGATAGGAAAACAAAATTTAGACGACAACAGAAAATTTCAAAGCAACAAGCAGAGTCTGTGATCTGTTTATCATTGTGCCCCAGCAAATAGATCATGTGATTATGATTCAAAAGAGCAGAGTTCTTTTCCAAACTGTTATTTGACTGCTTGGTAACCTTGAGCAAGTCACTTCACCGCTGTGTGCCTCGATTTTCCCAATTGTAAAATACAATTTTCTTCTTCGAGTGATTGTTCATGTCCATTCAAAGTAGATGTGTGCACGCCAGCCGGAAGATTTTCGCCTAGCAGCATCCATAGGGTCGGCCCTGGCGCCCCTGGAGTGGCGCCACTACGGCGCCCTATAAAGGGGCCCGCCGATCCTTCACCCCCTCAGTTCCTTCTTACCGCCGATGATGGCTAGCTGGAACTTCTCTTGCGCATAGCAAGTTAGCAGTGTCCTATCCTTGTGTATAGTCTGTATATATAGTTATGTTATAGTTAGTTTACTTAGATCATTGTATTTAGTTCTTGGTAGTTGGGGGAGTCCCCCCCCCCCAAGTTTTGTTGCCCGCTGGGGCATGCCCGGGTTTAAACTCTGCAAGGACTGTGGGAAATTCATGCCCAAGAGCGACCCACATTCTGCTTGTTTGAGGTGCCTCAGAGAGAGCCACCAAAAGGACCTGTGCTCTATCTGCAAAGGCTTCCACCCGAGAACTCTCAAAGACAGAGCTCAAAGACTTAGTCCTCCTGATGGAGTTTGCCCTGCGGCCACCCTCGGACCCGGAACCAGCCCAGGCGGTGCCCAGCACGTCTTCCTCAGTGTGGAGCGCCCTGGCACCGGCATCAAGACTTAGGGCCCAGCCCAAGTTGTCTAAAACCAGCACCAGACGGAGTCAGGTCATAGGAAGTCGGCCTCAGTGTGGCACCGCTCACCGTCGCCCGTGCCCGCTAAGAAGAGAAAGCCGATGAGGGAGTGGTCACCCCACCTGGACTCGAGGCCGACGCCATCTGCGGGTGCAAGCGGACATGCTGGGCTACAGCCCTCAGCTGCTCCGTCGACTCCCGCACCACAGAGGGGGCGGTCAAGTCCGGACTGGCCTAAATCCCTGGACCTCAGCGGAGACTTGCGCTTCCCTTCAACACCGGAGGCTTTCGACGCGGCCTCCGACTTGATGAGACTTCTGGCGCCGGCCTCCCCGCACCGTAGGGAGTTGTCTACCGCAGCCCGTCCCCCAGTACAATCGAGGGGCAAGCTGGCCATGCTGTCGCCCTCCCTCCCCGCACCGCACCGCTAAGGCGGCACCGGACCAGATAAGAGGCTCCCTGCCACCTCAGCACCGCTCTCCAACAGCACCAGGCGCTGCTCCCCCGAGGTCCTCCTACTCAGAGACTTCAGATTCAGAGGCAGACTCCTACTGCTCCTGCCAGTCGCGGAGCAGGAGATCAGTTTCGGGGGCAAGCCACCAGCGTTACCCACAGAGGCAGCAGCAATGGCATCTACCCTCTCAGTGGCCGTTTTGGACCCCCTGGGCCTACCACCAGTCGGTAGGCCAGGCGTTTGGTCCTCGTTCAAGGTCGGCCTCGGTCTCCTCGTGGTGGTGGCTCCGGCACAGCTGCCTCCTCCACCGGCACCGTCGCCGGGCAGGGGTGTGCCATATCCAAGTTCAGCACCCCCTAGCCGGGCAGCGGCACCGGCAGCGGCTACAGTTCAAGCTCAGCAGGCACTGCCTGATACGCCAAGCTGCTCACTGGCAACCCCAGTACCGGTCACAGTGCCGCATTTAGAATCGAAACCGGCCCCACAACCACAGTACCGTGTGCCACAGGACCCCAAAGGACTGCATGCACCGGAGGAAGGGCCGATCCATGTAATTTCCTCGTCTTCCTCCCCGGACACTGCTGCGGCACCGGCCTTGGAGGACACCTGAATCCTCCAACAACTGTTCCGGCAAGCAGCTCAGAGCCTCGCAATCCAAGCTGAGGAAATCAAGGTGGACGCGGACCCTGTAGTAGACATCCTGGCTCCCTCACGGCCATCCAGGGTGGCTCTCCCGCTGATAAAGACCATAGCGGATACGTCCCACATCTTATGGCAAACGCCACCCTCACTGGCCCCTACTGCCAAGAGAACAGAGCAGTGCTATTTCGCCCCTCTAAAGGGCACGAACGCTTGTACACCCCACCCCACCCCACCCCGGACTCCCTGGTGGTGGATGCAGCCAACTAACGGGAGCATCAGGGGTTTCAGGGGTCAACACCAAAGAGCAGGGACACTAAAAGATTCAACCTCTTTGGCAAAAAAGGGTACTCCACAGCAGGCCTACAACTCCGCATTGCCAGCCAACAGGCAATTGTAAGCCGACATGGTCATAACATGTGTTCAGCCATGTCGAAGTTTACGGAGCTCCTTCCCCAGGACTCAAGGTCAGAGTTTTCGGCCCTAGTGGAGAAGGGGAAGCTGATCTCCCGAGCCTCTCTCCAGGCTGCCCTAGATGCGGTGGACTCAGCCTCGCGCACCCTGGCCACTGGCCTGGTCATGCAGCGGGGAACCTGGCTCCAGGTCTCGGGTCTGCCCTATGAGGTCCAGCAGACCATTCAAGACCTCCCCTTCGAGGAGCAGATGTTGTTTTCTGAAAAGACGGACAAGCATCTGCATAGCCTAAAGGACTCGCGGGCCACGCTTCGCTCGCTGGGCTTGCATACCCCTGCGATCCAGCGCAGGCAGTTTAGGCCGCAGATGGCCCCACGCTCCTTCCAGCCTCAGACTCGCCAGGAGCTGGGGCGCAGGCGGGGCAGAAATGGCAGGAGGCGTCACCAACGCCTCCCCTCCAGCCAAGCGTCCGGTCAATCCAGACCACCATCGGGGCCTAGACCTCCTATTTGATGGTATGGTCGAGGGCAACCTACCTATCGAGACTCTGGATCCTTCTACCCCTACCTTTGGGTCACATTTGTCCCCCTTCTACCGTGCCTGGTCCCGAATCATGTCGGACAGCTGGGTGCTCCGCACAGTAGAGAGGGGATATTCTATCCAGTTCTCCTCCCTCCCGCCCCACCAGTCCCCCTCCCCGTCCCTCTTCAGGGACCCATCTCACGAGCAACTTCTAAGTCAAGAAGTGAAGTCCCTCATGGAGGCAGGGGCGGTGGAGGAAGTCCCTCGGGAGCTCAGGGGCAAAGGCTTCTACTCCCAGTATTTCCTAATACCGAAGGCGAAAGGGGGCCTGAGACCCATCCTAGACTTGCAGTGGCTGAACAAGTTTGTACCGAAAACTCAAGTTCCGCATGGTCTCCCTGTCCTCGATTATTCCCTCCCTGGATCCAGGAGATTGGTATGCCACCCTCGACTTAAAGGACGCTTATTTCCACATTGCCATAATTCCCCGACACCGTTGGTACCTCAGGTTCGTTGTGGCCGATGCCCATCTTCAGTTCACAGTGCTCCCATTCAGCCTGCCAGCAGCTCCAAGGGTCTTCACAAAGTACATGGCAGTCATGGCGGCCTTCCTGCGCAGGCAGAGCATCCAGGTATTCCCCTACCTGGACGACTGGCTCATAAAGGGCCGCTCCAAGGAGCGGGTGGAGACCCAGGTGCTGTTCATCAGGCGGACCTTTCTCAGTCTCAGCCTCCTCTTGAACGAAGCCAAGTCCACCCTGTCTCCGACACAACAAATAGAGTTCAAAGGAGCAGTTCTGGACTCCACCCACACCAGAACATACCTGCCGGAATCCAGATTCCATGCAATTTCCGAGTTCATCCTCAGACTGCACCGCACCCCGATTACCATGACGCGAGTCTGCCTCCGGCTGTTGGGTCACATGGCGGCGTACACCTATGTGGTAAACCATGCCAGACTCCGGCTTCACCCGCTACAGTCCTGGTTAGCGACAGTATATTGCCCGGCCAGGGACCCCTTGGACTTGGTGGTGTCCATTCCCCACTTGGTGCTAAGCTCGCTGCGGTCGTGGCTCGACCCACAGAAAGTGTGCATGGGTGTCCCTTCGCTGCCCCTCAACCCTCCCTCTCCCTGGTAACGGATGCCTTGGATCGGGGTTGGGGAGCGCACCTGGGACACCTCAGGACGCAAGGCTTGTGGTCACCGGAGGACCTCGAGTTGCATATCAATGTCAGGGAGCTCAGAGCAGTTCGCCTGGCTTGTTTGACCTTCCGGTCCCACCTGGCTGGCAGATGTGTTTCAGTCCTCTCGAACAACACGTCGGCAGTTTTTTATATCAACAAATGGGGGTGCATGCTCCTCTCCCCTGTACAGGGAAGCCCTTGCGCTGTGGGATTTCTGCATCCACAATGTGACCCACCTGATGGCGTTCTACCTTCCGGGGGAGCAGAACAGTTTGGCGGAAACTCTCAGCCGCTTGTTCCGGGGTCACGAGTGGTCCCTCCGATGGGACGTGGTACGCTCAATTTTCCAGCTCTGGGGCTTTCCCCAGTTAGACCTGTTCGCCTAGAGGGAAAACAGAAAGTGCCGACAGTTCTGCTCCCTCCTGGGCCGCAGTCAGGGGTCTCTGTTGGACGCCTTCCTAGAGTCTTGGGGGGGTCGATCTGCTCTGCGCCTTTCCTCCGATCCCCCTGATACACAGGGTGATTTTGAAGATTTGCAGGGACCACGTACGGGTAATCCTGATGGCGCAGCCATGCCGGAGCTAACATTGGTACACGTCACTTCTGCACATGTCCGTTCAGGCGCCCCTGACGCTGCCCCTTCTCCCAGACCTGATCACGCAGGACCGGGGCTCCCTCCGCTACCCGAACCTGGAGTCCCTTCACCTCACAGCATGGATGCTCCATGGCTGAACCCGGTAGAGATGCAGTGCTCCCAGCAGGTCAGACAAGTGCTGCTCCGTAGTAGGAGACCGTCAACTAGGGCCACCTACCTGGCCAAATGGAAGCGCTTCTGCATATGGTCAGATCAGCAAGGTCACAATCCGCTGGAGGTCCCAATCCCCATTGTCCTAGACTATTTGCTCCACCTCAGACAACTGGGCCTCTCCGTCTCCTCGATTCGAGTTCACTTGGCGGCCATCTCGGCTTTCCATCCGGGAGAAGGGGGTACCTCGGTGTTTGCGAACCCGCTGGTCGGGTGTTTTCTCAAAGGTATGGACAGGCTATTTCCACATGTTCGTCAGCCGGCCCCTGCTTGGGACCTGAATCTGGTCCTCTCCGCCCTCTCAGGATCTCCCTTTGAGCCTCTGGCTTCGTGCTCCCTATTGTACTTCTCGTATAAGACCTCCTTCCTGGTAGCGATCACCTCGGCCAGGAGGGTGTCGGAGCTCAGGGCGTTAAACTCCGAGCCCCCGTATACTGTCTTCTATAAAGACAAGGTCCAACTTAGACCTCACCTGGCTTTCCTACCCAAGGGCATCTCATAGTTCCACATGGGTCAAGATATTTTTCTCCCGGTGTTTTATCCCGAACCACACTCTTCCAATGAGGAGCGGAGGTTACATTCCCTGGATGTCCGCAGGGCCTTGGCTTTTTACATTGAGCGTACTAAGCCGTTCAGATGCTCAACTCAGCTCTTCATCGCAGTGATAGAAAGGATGAAGGGGCTCCCGGTCTCCTCTCAGTGAATCTCTTTGTGGATCGAACCTGCCATCCGAGAATGGCTACTGCATAGCTAAGACCCCTGTCCGTCCGATCACGGGCTCACTCCTCCTCTGCGGCGCTCCTGGCTCAGATCCCGACTCAGGAGATTTGTAGAGTGGCCACGTGGTCCTCCATCCACATGTTCTCGTCACACTAAGCCATCACGCACCAGGCTAGGGATGATGCAGCCTTCGGCCATGCAGTACTCCGGTCAGCAGTGATCTTCAACCCTGCCACCTAAGGTTAGGCTTGTGAGTCACCTACTTTGAATGGACATGAATAACCACTCGGAAGAAGAAAAAATGGTTACCCACCTTTTAGTAACTGTTGTTCTTCGAGATGTGTTGTTCATGTCCATTCCAATACCCACTCTCCTGCACCTCTGTCGGAGTGCTGGCAAGAAGGAACTGAGGGGGTGGAGGGTCGGCAGGCCCCTTTAGAGGGCGCCATAGTGGCGCTACTCCAGGGGGTGCCAGGGCCGACCCTATGGACGCTGCTAGGGGAAATCTTCTGGCTGGCATGCACGCGGCATGCACACACCTACTTTGAATGGACATGAACAACACATCTCGAAGAACAACTGTTACTAAAAGGTGAGTAACCATTTTATCTCTTTTGTAAATGGCTTTGAGATCTGTGTGTAAAAAGTGCTATATAAAAGCTAGCTATTAGAATGTTATTGTCAACATTTAACAAACAGGCAGAATTCAGCAGTTGCATTATTCATCCTGAATTTTTGCACTCAGCATTAGAAATCCTACTTGTGATGGTATGCTGTAGATTTTGGTGTTTTATTTACCTGTTTATATTGAACCTATGAACAATCAAGCCTTGCAAAAAGTGGAGAATCGGTGATTATATGTTTGTTTGAAACGCTGTCTGCAGATTATTTCTTGTAAGGATGGAAGGAATAAACCTTAATCAGTATTAAGGAGACAAAGCCTTGCTGAGGTAAAATTGTGCTATTTTAACAATTTTCTTGTTTCTCTTCTAGATGGTGACAAGGCTGATATCTCTGCAAGTTTATATCCAGATATAAACATTATTGCTGGAGCACTGAAGCTATATTTCAGAGACTTGCCGATTCCTGTAATCACCTATGAGACCTACTCCAAGTTTATAGAGGCAGCAAGTAAGAATTGCATAACAATTCATATAATGTTTAATTACATTTTCTCCTAAAAAATGTTTTTTTATAAAAAAAAAAATTCAAGACTTTCCAACAAAGTGGAAGCAAATACATTGCTTTGTTCATTGCTCTTTCATCATTTTCCTCTTTTAAATGGAATGTTTATATCAGTGTTGATATAGAGCTGTTCCCCTGCAGCTACGTATGGCTGTGTAAATCAGGGTAGCTTCTCTGGAGTCAGGGGAGCTACAGCTTACATCAACTGAGGATCTGAGCCAATCTGTTTACTGTAATGGGAGCTGTTTATGCAGTTGTCTTAAAAATACAGTTCTGCTTTAAAGGGATTAAACCTTTAGGGATTAAACCTGCTTTAAGGCATTAGGAGATCCCTAGGGACAGGAAAGGAAGCATCTTTTCTCTATTCTGTGAGCTACAGAGTAGTAACGGAGCTGTTCCTCAGCTGCTATTCTATTCACAGGGCAGAGTAGTTGCTATAATGCTTGTTCCTTTACACACCCAAGACTAGAATAGTGAATGACTCCACCAGGTCCTGTTTTTCATACCCCAGGCCCCCGTTGCCATTGTGAGGGAGCATGCAGTGAGCCCCTATGAAGCTGAGCTTTATGGGAAGCAGTGAATGCACATCCCCTGTATTAATTCTCATGTTCTCTGCTCCCCTTGTGCAGCAGAACAGCACTGGCTCCAAAGCAAATCTGGCAGAGGAAAAAGCAGGATTTTCCCCCAAGTTTCTTTGTTAATGGTACTGTGTTATACATGATGACATTCCATTATAAAAACTTGCTGAAATGGAATTGCACTGGAACTAGGTTAGTGCACAACTCTGAAAAGATTCCAGAATAAATCCATTTAAGATTTCAGTTAAGAAATCATGCATTTTTTAAATAACTGAGTCCCATTGATTTTAAAACTGTACTTTAGAGCAAAGAACATAAGAACGGCCATACTGGGTCAGACCAAAGGTCCATCTAGCCCAGTGTCCTGTCTTCTGACAGTGGCCAGTGCCAGGTGCTTCAGAGGGAATGAACAGAACAGGTGATTACACTGGTCTACAATTTTTGAGAAGTCGTCTGCTTCAGAGATAAAATGTGGTATTTATTATGTATTTTGATGTGCTGAATTCAAATATGACAATTAAAACAACTGATTGGCTACTGTTTCTAAGATATTTAAGTATTACATTTATGTCTATGTATATTGTGTAGATTGTAGAGTTTTAATCATAAATTGTAAACCTAGGTCTTTTCATATGTGTTTATGGTTGCTTTACATGATAATATTTTTCACCTGTCCTGTTTATGGAACACTTAAAAATAAGCAAAAAAGGGTTATATAAATAAAATTTATTATGAAACAAAAAAGGCTAAAACTATTATATACATAGTTTTAGTCTATTCAGTGTCTACTCGGCGCTTCTTGGCTTGTCTCTTGTATCATTAAATGGAGCATCTCTTGTCACTGTCCAGCATGTCTGCAAGCATTGATGGGGCTCCATTTGCCCGATAGGCGTTTCTTTATTGTTGCATGTCCTGGTGAAATCACTCGCCGTGCTCGTCTCTCGTGCTCCGGCAGTTTGGTGGAAAAAATCTAGAGAGAGTGCAAAAATGTATCTTTAGTGACTGTTGCACCAAGGCTTTTGTATGTCTTGAGGAGGTTTACAACAACAACCTGTAGTTGTCTGCTTGTTGTTCCGAGAAATTTTGGCCACTAACTGGAGGCTTTCCATGCTGTCTTTTTCGTGCCGCAGTGCATGGTCAAATGCATCATCTCGAAGAAGTTCACGATTGAGGACCAACAAGACACCTTCCTTTATCTTAGCTTCACTTAACCTTGGATTTTAGCGGAGGTACATTGAAAGCTGCTTGGTTTGTCAATTGCCTTGACAATTCTTCATCACCCAGCTTGATGTGTAAGGGTGTCACAAAATCTCCTTGAATTCACAAGTGGTGGTGCTGAAAAACTTTTTCGCTCCAGGCTCCAGTGGCTGTCGGAGTGGCCAATCTTTCTTGATGGTGGGCTATCGAATGTCTTATCGAACTATCCATTCGCAGACAAACAGCAGTAACTTTGTGTATCGAGTCTGCTAGACCAAGCAAGAGAGCAAACACTGGTCAAATCGCACAAGAGCTGCACTGGATTGTTGGTCATAGTTTATGCACTACTCAAAAGTTGTTTTCTGTTGTCATACGGTTTCCTGCATATGACTGCATGACCAACTTGGAATTGAATGGCAATACATTTGCCATTACGGCAGCAAAACAGCTTAAGATTCGTCCTTCGATGAATCAAATGAACAGTCTCCACTCATCTGGATCGTTAACGATTTGAGGGCTGCCCATCACACCATCGATGTTGTTGGCAGGCTACAAGATCACCTTCCATGAAGAAAGAATGATGGACAAGACCTTTTGACGGTCATGGAACATGGAAACGCCTAACAATCACCTGCCAGAGATTCGCACTGGCTGTAGTCGACCAACAGCTAGATAGAGCCAATCAACAATTTAAGCAATCATTTCGTTCTCAGTGATCCAGAATAAGTAAAAGTTTGCTACATTTATTTCAGAAGCATTTTGGCTGTAGAGCAGTGCAAGTGATCCCATCTCCTGTTGCCCATTCCCAGCTTCTGGAAAACAGAGGCTAGGGCCCCTCCCTGCCGATCCTGGTAATAGCCATGTGAATGGACGCTATCCTCCAGTGAATTTATCTAGTTTCTCTTTAACCCTGATAAGCTTCGGACCTTCACAACATCTTTCTGGCAAAGAGTTCCACAGGTTTGACTGTGGTTTGCTATGAAGGAAATACTTCCTTTGTTTGTTTTAAACACTGCCTGCCTATTAATGTTCATTGGTGACCCCTATTTAGTTATTGTATTTAGCTTCTGCCAAAACGGTTATGATTTTAAAGACCTCTATCATATCCGCCCTTGAGTCAGCCTTTCCAAGCTGAAAAATCCCCTGTTTTATAATCTCTCCTCATATGGGCAGCCATTCCATACCCATAATCATTTTGTTGCCCTTTTCTGAATCTTTTTCAATTCCAATATTTCTTTTTTTAAAAAGGAGCAACCAACATTTGAATACCGCATTCAGAGTGTGGGCATACCATGGATTTAATAATAGGCAATATGATACTATCGTCCAATCTTAATCCTTTCCTAATGATTCGCAACATCTGTTAGCTTTTTGACTGCGCTGAACAAAAAAAACACCTGAGTGGATTATTTCTGAGAATTGCATAATGACACCAGATTTCTTCAATGTGCAATAGCTAATTAGAACCCATCATTTAGGTATGTACATTGGGGGTTATGTTTCCAAAGTGCATTAGCGTTTTGCATTTATCAAGATTTGTTGCCAGACACCCAGTTTAGGGAGATCACTTGTACAACTCGTCGGCAGCCTGCTTTGGACTTACTATCTTGAGTAGTTTTGTATATCCGCAATTTGACCCACCTCATGTTTACCCCTTTTTTCCAGATCATTATGATAATGTTAACAGTAACTGGTCCCAGTACAGACCCTTGGGGGACACCGCTATTTACCTCTTTCCATTCTGAAAAACTGACCATTTATTCGCTACCCATTGCTTTCCTATCTTTTAACCAGTTACTGATCCATGAAAGGACCTTCCCTCTTATCCCATGACAGCTTACTTTGCTTAAAAGCCTTTGTTGAGGGACCTTGTCAAAGGTCTTTCTGAAAATCAAGTAACTTATACCGCACTGGATCATCCTTATCCATATGCTTGTTGACCCCTCAAGAGATTCTAAGAGATGGGTGAGGCATGATTTTCCCTTTAAAAAAATCACGATTGAATCTCCCCAACAAATCATGTTCATCTATCTGTCTGATACTTCAGTGTTATTTACTATAGTTCAACCAGTTTGCCCAGTACTGAAGTTTAGACTTACTGGCCAGTAATTGCTGGGGTCACCTCTGGAGTCTTTTTAAAATTGGGTGCCACATTAACTGTCCTCAGTTCTTGGTACAAAAAGCTAATTTAAATGATAGGTTGCATACCACTGTTAGTAGATCTGCAATTTCACATTTGAGTTCCTTCAGAACTCTTGGGTGCATGGGCGCTGGAGCACCCACGGGGAAGAAAAAAATGGTGGGTGCTCAACACCCATTGACAGCCCCCATATCAGAAACTTCCCCTCCTCTCAGCACCTCCAGCTTGCTTGGCAGCCCCCCCCAATCACCCTCCCACCTGCCATGGACCAAGCTGCTCCAGCAGCATGCAGGAGGCACTGGGGGCGGGGGTAGAGAGAAGCGAGGGTGCAGCCCGCTCAGGGGAGGGGGCAGAACAGGGCGGGAAGAGGCAGGCTTGGGGTGCAACCTTGGGGGAAAGGATAGAGTGGGGTGGGGCCTGGAGCAGGGCTGGGGCAGCACCCCCTGGTACATTAGAAAGTTGGCACCTATGCCTGGGTGAATACCATCTGGTCCTAGTGTTCTTATTACTGTTTAGTTTATCAATTTGTTCCAAAACCTCCTCTAATGACACTTCAATCTAGGACAGTGCCTCAAATTTGTCATCTAAAAAGATTGGATCTGATTTGGGAATCTCCATCACATCCTCAGCCATGAAGACCGATGCAAATAATTCATTTAGTTTCTCCGCAATGGCCTTCTCATCCTTGAGTGCTCCTTTAGCATCTCGATCATCCAGTGGCTCCATTGGTTGTTTAGCAGGCTTCCTGCTTCTGATGTACTTTTTTTGCTATTACTTTTTGAGTCGTTGGCTATTCTTTAAATTCTTTTTTGACCTTTCTAATTATATTTTTTACACTTCACTTGCCAGAGTTTATGCTCCTTTCTATTTTCCTCAGTAGGATTTAATTTCCACTTTTTAAAGGATGCCTTTTTGAAGCATGGATAAGCAATAAGCATAATGTTCTTAACTATTCCCCTTTCCCTTCCTCCTTGCCACACAGTCTTAATATCATCACAGGCCTCTCACTTACACTCCTCTCTCTTTCTTTCCTCATCACATGAAATTCTTCAAGCTTGTCATTAATCTTATAAATAACATGCTCAGATCAACTTTCCAGCATCAATTTACTAATCTTTTAAAAAGCATGACAAAGATTTTTAGCCTTCTGAGATTCAATCTGTTTGTGCTCCTAAGTTTTGTTGAAAAATTATGTAGCAAATATAACTTTGACTTGACTTGAAACATATAATGCCATATTCTTCTTTTATAAGTCCTGACTAGATAGTTGGACATTGCCAAATAATATGTTACATTACTATCACAATTCCCACATCACCATTATCTAGAATACAATACATGATTTTGTGATGTTGTTTGATTTTAGTTTCATTAGCAAATTTTTAGTACAGTCCAATATATTTGACCGCTGCCTCAAAGGATATATTTAACATAAATTCCCATTGCAAGGAACTCATGCAGCCTGTGCAGGGCTTGGATGTGAATTAGTATAGCTTACCCCCCGTTGGTCATTGCGTACCAGAGGCCACCCATGCTGCCTATATAAGAACTATGTGAGTCCCAGTCAGCATCTGCTCAGTGCAACGGCTGCTTGTCTCCTCAACTGCTAGGTGTAGTGCTATGTTCTTGGAATAAAGCCTGATACTGCTTCAGCTGAACCTGAATCTGTTGTGTTTATCTTGTTCCAAGACACTCATCTTTCTTTGACGAATAGTCCAGATATCGCATAAAATCAGAGGCTAGATGAACGGTAGATGCAAGTCAGAATATTAAAAATACTATAAGAGAAGGCTCAGGTGGTGTAGGCAGACATGCAGGCATAAAAGTAATTACACAAAGTCTCAGTTGTTGATTGCTTGACAGGTTAAAACCATTTTGTTAGCTATCTTGGCATCCGTACAAAAACGCTCCATATAGAAATGTAATATTTATTCCCAGCTGCACATTCAAGAACTGGACTATACCATCTATCCTTATAAATGATTCTGTAACGTTATTGTAGCTTCTTGCATTATTGCCTATTTATGTGTAAAACTACTGACATTAATTCTGTTTTGTGTTTTACAGAAATCTCCAATCCTGATGAACGATTGGAAGCTGTCCATGAAGTGCTGATGCTACTTCCTGCTGCGCACTATGAGACACTTAGATATCTAATGATTCATCTCAAAAAGTAAGTCAGTTTGCATGCAGAATAACCCTTGAACAGCTTATATCTTTCTACTTTGACACCGAGATATAACAGAAAGCAATTATAAGCCTCCAGCCCAAAGGTTCAACCTACACTGCTACAAATAAGGTGAGAACAAACAAACAAGAAGAGTAACTTTCCACTTACACAGCATAGTGCCTTCTATCAGCAAATCTCAATATATGTTAGAAATATTAATTTAGTTTTGTAATGACCGCACACAAAAGAACAAAATACAATAATTTTCCTACGTGAGACATAATAAATAATTAGGTACACTTTGTAATACAACTGTAGTTACAGATGTAGTTAACAACTGTTCTTTGTGTATGTGTCAGGGTGGACCCTCATTGTAGGGGATCCATGCAAGACTGAAATTTCTCTAAATAGCTGTGTCCATCAGGGCCACACAGGGTCTCCCTGGGCTTCCATAAAAGTGCACTAAGGGTAAACCTCCCTCATTTTCCTCTTTCCACCAGTGGGAGTCAGATGGAACCTGGCAAGTATCCAACCCACTAATGCTTATTTTTGACTAAGCCTTCTGAAAATCCTCTTTAGAACATTTCTGGTGACCTTGATTTTTGACTGCTGTGATCACTTGGACCCATCTGGACTTGGTACTGACTGACAGCTAAATCCTTGTACAAATCCCCCTGTAGAGGGGTCCATAGCATGGTGGACTCAAAACCTGTGGTCTTCACATACTATCCATCCTATGATGGCCAAAGTCTCTTAAAAGATGGCCACAGAAAGTTCCTCAGCTGTCTAGGAAATTCTCACATTCTCAGCACATGCTCAGTGTGCATGTCATTCTCTGCTAGGACATGTGAGACATGAGGCTGAAGCTCCATCTTCTGGAACAATCCATGAAGGAGTCCTCCGACCCTGAGGAGACAAGCTCTAAAATCCTGCTGGTAGACAAACCTGCATCATCCAGTGCCCCATTTAGCAGACAAGCTACCTTGAAGACTAGCACAGAGAAAACAGCACTGACATCCCAGTATCGAAGCTGACCTCAATATCAACAGTACCAAAATGGGCACAAAGACCTCCAGAGTTGAAGTCCAGCATGTACAGGGACTTCTTGAAACACAGAGGTAAAGACTCCAGATGGAGCTTAGCATCCTTCCATACCACACAGCACAGAGCCTCTGGAGATAAATCCATCAAGTCCAGCACAGTTCAAGGGTTGGGGAGAATGAGCCAAAAACCCCACTGGCAGAAATCAGGACTCCAGTGATACAACCCTCAGCATCAAAGCAGAACACAGAGAATGAGCTCAAGAGAGAACTGGAACAGCCATCAGTGCTGAAGCACCTGTAGGGGTACCAATATAGACCCTGGTACTGGCAGTCCCATACACTTGGATGCTGTCTCTGGGGGAGATCTACCCCTCCTCACTGTCACCAGGGAATATGTTCGCCCCATCTTCAAGTAGTAAGCCTTCTCTTCTGAGATCAGCGATCAACACCACAGAATATAGTCTTCTGGCTTCCTTTGCAGGACCCTGCCACTATCAGTCACCATGGCCCTACTGGTGTTACTGGGGTCCACCATCTTGTGCATCAAAAAGCCAGTCTCCACTACACTCAAGGAAGAGGTCACTCTCCCCATCAGCATCTCTGGCCAGACGACCTACACTGGAGTACCAGGAGGATCCAGATTCAGGGACAGAGAAACAACAGTGCCCTGTATCACCACCAAAGACCCTCATCTTCATCTCCTGACAAAGCAATATCCTCAGCACTGGTACCAGGACCTCATGACTATAAACACTTCAAAATCTCCATGTGAAGACTGTTGAAACTCTGGCAATGGAGATTGCAGTGATAATCAGAGAAATTCCACAAGCTGTTTGATATCATGTCAGCTTCTGGTCCAGCCAGGATTGTCTTTCCCATAAATGGAGGGCTGCTTGACCCTCTTATGGGCTTATGGCAGATGCTGTCTATGATAGCATCCACTGTGAAGCATATCAAGAAGAGGAACCAAATATCTCCAATGGGATTTGAGTACTTCTGTTCTCACCAAGCCTGGGCTCTTTAGTTGTGTCAGAAGTACAAGAGAAATCTAAGAGTACCCCCAAGGATACCAAATGGCTCACCCTATTTGGGAGAAAGTCATACTCCTTTGTTCTTTACTACTGTGTGTAGCTAACTGCCAGGGATTTCTGACCCAGTATGACTTCCTAACATTGGGCAGGGTGTCACACTTCCTTGAAAACATCCCACACAAGAGCAGGAAAGAGCTAAGGGACATAATTAAGGAAGGTCAATTAGCAGCTATGGTGGATGCTTCCAACACCTCAGCAAGATTGTTGACCATTGCATTGACAATGCAGAGAGAATCCTGGTTCCAAGCATTGGGCATACCAAGAGAGGTACAGGACCCATAAATATATAGCAAGTGCACAGTGCTCTGCACTTGCTAAAAGACTCAGAAGCCACAGAGATTGTCCCTTACAGGTTCATCCAAATTCTCATCCAAAGCAGGAATTCAGCACCAGGAAGACTTACTCCTCCAAACAGAAAAGACATTCTGGTACAATACAGACCCAGTAGAGGCACCAATACTGAAAATCCTCAATTATATGCAGCTCCTAAAACAGGCTGGATTAGCATTTGGTTCTCTCAAGGTCCATCTAGCAGCAATGTTGGCATGTCACATGCCAGTACAGTTGCACTTGATCTTTTTTTATCCAGTGGTATCAACATTTTTTAAGGGCATTCTTCATATTTACCCTGCCATTAGAAACCAAACTCTTGTGGGATTTCAACATTATTCTGCTATAATTCATGGAGTTTCCCTGCATCACTTACCATCAAAATAGTCTTTTTGGTGACCTCCACTTCTGCCTGGAAAGTGAGTGAGTTCCAAGTCTTTGTGGCCGGACTGCCTTACAGATCTGTCTGTGGGGGCAGGGTGATGTTGAGACCACAACTCAAGTTCCTCTCTAAGATGGTCTTGATCTTTCTCCTGAACAAGTCTGTTACCTTGGCTGTGTTCTTTTCAAAGCTGCACTTGATGCAGGGAGAGAAGAAACTGCACGCCTTGAATGTAACCAGGGCTTTGCTATGTTACCTTCGTAGAACCAAACCTTTTGGGCTGCCTCTCTGCCTGCTTGTGGCCATTTCCAGCCCATCTAAGGCCAAGTCATCTCATCACAGAGGATCTCCAAGTGGATCACACAGTTCATTTACATGTGCTATCAGCTGGCTCCTTCTGAACATTGAGGTGCACTCTACCAGGGCACAGGCTGTTAAGTATTATACCCTTGACATGACAGTCAGGGCAGGCACCAGGTTCAGGGGGGCAGTGCTACAATCACTGTGTGACTGATGTGGCTGGAACTCCTCACTTCAGTCATTCTGAGAAGACACTCCTTGCCAGTCACCTACAGTGGGATCCACACTGACACATACTTGAGGAAAGAACGGTTACTTGCCCTCCAGTAACTATGTTTTTTCTAGACGATGTAGTGTGTGTCGATCCCATGACACATCTCCAACACCACTTTTGAAGTCCTAGGATAACAAGTTTTGAATTGCGAGGGAACTGAGGTGAGGATTGCAGCTGCTGCACCCTTTATGCCCTTGACGAATGAATACGAGGAGGCATAGGGCTCATGTATGACCCTGACAGACACTGCTATTCTAAGAAATTCCAGTCTGACGTACCTAGGCACATGTGCACCAACGATGGGATCCACACTGACTACATCAGGCCTGCACAACATGCGGCCCACGGAGCCTCACTGTGCGGCCCGCGGGGGGATTCTAAATCCCCCGCACACGGCGCTCTGCGAGCAGCTCAGAGCCCTTTAAATCCCAGCTGCGGCAGGGAATCAAAGGGCTCTGGGCTGCCCGCAGTGGCGGGGAGCCCAGAGCCCTTTAAATCTCAGCCAGGGCCGGGAATCAAAGGGCTCTGCGCTGCCTGCAGGGGCAGGGAGCCCTGAGCCCTTTAAATCCCAGCCGCAGCCAGGAGTCAGAGGGCTCTGGGCTGCCAGCAGCCGTGGGGAGCTGTCATGGTATAAATCCCAAATCTGAACCTTAGCGTCCAAAATATGGGTACCAGCATGAATCCTCTAAGCTTTATTACCAGCTTAGATCCTGTAGTGCTGCAGGACTTAGGGTAGAGCACCTGATAAGCTCTGGTCTCCCCCAAAAACCTTCCCTGGGGACCCCAAGACTCAGATTCCTTGAGTCTCACAACAAAGGGGAATAAACTATTTCCCTTCCTCCTCCTTTCTTCCTCCCAGATTCTCCCCGCCCTGGGTACACTAGGAGAGATAGACAGATTCAAGCTCAGTGAATCTAACACAAAGAGATAAACGCAGAGAGCAGGCTTTCCCTCCCCCCTGTCTTCTTCCTCCCACCAATTCCTTGGTGAGTGCAGACTCCCTTCCCTGGAGTCTTACCCAAGATAACCAAAAGATCAATTAGATTCTAAAAAAGAGGAAAACTTTAATAAAAAGGAAAAACATAAAAATTGTCTCTGTAATCAAGATGAAATATTACAGGGTCTTTTAGCTTATAGACATCCAGCAGAAATACAATTTAAGATACTTCCAGCAAATACACATCTGCAAATAAAGAAAAACAATTTAAAAGASTMTAACCGCCTTTTYACTTACTCACTATTCTGAMTAGATAAGAGACTATAGCAGGGAGATTGGCAGAAACCTGGTTGCACCTCTAGTCCTGTCCAGGACCCAGAGAGAACAAAGCCAAACCCAAAAACCACAAACAAGGGCTTCCCTCCCTTGAGATTTGAAAGTATCTTGTTTCCTGATTGGTCCTCTGGTCAGGTGTTGTTTGTTAACCCTTTCCAGGTGAAAGAGACATTAACCCTTAGCTATCTGTTTATGACAGCCCTGAGCCCTTTAAATCTCAGCCGTGGCCAGGAATCAAAGGGCTCTGGGCAGCCGGCAGAGATTCCCACCGCAGCTGGGATTTAAAGGACTCAGGGCTCCCTGCGGCTTCCGGCACCCCAGAGCCCTTTGAATCCCAGCCACAGCTCCAGCGGCGGGGCCACAGCTGGGATTTAAAGGGCTCAGGGCTCCCCGTAGCGACCAGCAGCCCAGAGCCCTTTGAATCCTGGTGGTGGCTGGGATTTAAAGGGCTCAGAGCTCCCCACGCTGAGGGCATCCCAGAGCCCTTTGAATCCCTGCCCGTGGCCACTGATTGCCCCCTCCCCTGGACCCCTACCCCAACTGCCCCCCAGGACCTCCACCCCCTATCTAAGCACCACTGGTCCTTGTCCCCTGATACCCTTCTCCCGGGACCCCTGCCCCTAACTGCCCCCCAGGACCACACCCCCTATCGAAATGCCGCTGCTCCTTGTCCCCCAATTGCCCCCTCCTGAGACCCCTGCCCCTAACTGCCCGTTGGGACTCCAGCCCCTATCTAAGCCTCCCTTCTCCTTGTCCCCACTGCCCCCTCCTGAGACCCCCCTCCAACTTCCCTCCAGGACCCCAACCCCTACCTGTCCCCTGATAAACCCCTGAGACTCCCATGCCTATCCAACTGTTGCCTGTCCCTTGACTGCCCCCTGAAACGCCTTACCCCTTCTCCAACCCCCAGCCCCCTTACCGTGCCACTCAGACCAGCGTGTCTGGCTCCGTACAGCTCCAGACACATTGCTGCCATGCTCCCCTGCAGAGCCCACATCCCCCCTCCCCCCAGCACCTGCCTTCCAGATTTGAACACCTCAAAATTCAGGAGTGCTCAAGCTCAGGTTGGGCAGCTGTTATTTCATTTCTTCCAAATCAAATATACTGATCCACTGTAACTTACTGTAGAAAAAGTAGGATAAAATTGAGCAAGAAATGCTTATTAGGACTGGAATTGCTATTTTCAACAGCCATTGCCTTTTTGTTTGTTTAAAAGGAAGACAGTGATATTGCATTGGCAAATTCCCCATAGAAAGAAATAGTGGAACAAAAGAATAATAAAGGCATCTCAACTTTTCCTCATTTATGCAGGACAGTCTTATAATATTCATCCAGATATCCTCCAGTCATACAAGCTAAAAGTTGTTCCCCTTTACTGCAGCTCTGTAACCATATAGGAACCAATCCTATCTGTGCCTTTTTGTGCACATCCAAAATTCCTGCTGAATGACCTGCCTTGGGAGAGAGTTACTAGTGACCCAGGGCTGGAGCGGCAAGGAGGTGTGTGGGGGGCATTAGTTGGGGGGAGCCCAGGGCTGGGGCAGCAGCGGGGTGGGAGATGGGCACCGGTGGGGAGGGAAGGGGGAAGCCAAGCGCTGGGGCGGCAGGGGGTGTGGGGGGGAGAGCCCAGGACTGGGGCAGCAAGGAGGTACAGGGGGGAGCCCAGAGCTGGGACAGGGGGCAGCCAAATTTTTTTTTTGCTTGGGGCAGCAAAAACCTAGAGCCGGCCCTGCCGGGTTCCCCTGGCCACCAGAGCCCAAAGCCCTTTAATTTGACCCTGAGGGCTCCCAGCCACCTCTTCAGCTGGGAGCCCCTGGTTGATTTAAAATAAAGTATCACCTCCCCACCTCCAACCTTCCTTTTTGGCCCACACTGTTTTGGTGGGGCGGTGCTGGGGAAGGAGGGTTTGTTTCCGCAACGCTGTGTGTCGCTGGGGCGGAGAGGTGCTGGGAGGGGTGTTTCCGCGGGGCCGGGAGGTTTCGGCCCTCAGCTGTTTTCTTTGGAGTAATCTGGCCCTCACCGCTTTACAAGTTGTGCAGGCCTGGACTACATCATCTCGAAGGACCACTGTTACTGGAGGGTACATACCCATTGTTTACAGTGGTAATTATCCGGTGATGATTCTTTTTGATAAAATAATTACTACTAATTCCATCTAACTGGAAGTTTAACCATGTCTGAATCACTTCAATGTCATTCCTAATATATATTTTAAGAATCCACATATGGCAACTACATTGTATTTATACTGGAGTTATCAGTTTTGTGGTGAATTTTCAATTTATATGAATAAGCATTTAAAAGTTTTCCATAAGCAAAACCATGGTGAAATTGCATTGTAATTGCTGTGTAATTACAGTGAGATTAGTCACTAAAGTGTAACCAAGATTGTATGTTGCAACAATGTCATTATCTAACAATGCTTGAAGCAAAGCAGTCCAATAACATAACGCTACTCTATTAGATTTTTCTAGTAAAGAAATTGCTACTTACTTATTTTATTTTTTCCTACTTTAGGGTTACCTTGAATGAAAAGGAGAATTTTATGAATTCTGAAAACCTGGGAATAGTGTTTGGACCTACTTTAATGAGACCTCCAGAGGACAGTACTCTTACTACCCTGAATGACATGCGGTACCAGAAGCTAATTGTGCAAATTTTAATAGAAAATGAAGATGTTTTGTTCTAAACAAAGAAGAAGTAACTTCATAGCCACCTACTTTGAAATTATTAGTTTAAAGGAAAACCAACATTTCTTTATAGTTTAAAAAAAAAAGGAAGAGAAAGTTCCTGGGCTGCACTTCACTTTCTGCAATATTGCAGATGAATGCCAAAATGTTTAATAAAGCCTGTCTTATAGACATATGCATCTTAAAAAAAAAAAAAAAAAGAGTCAGAAAAAAACCCTTTTACCTTGTATCTTTTGCCTTGCCTCATATGTATATTTGTTTTGAGAAGCTGCAAACACTTTTACTAACTTAAGGAACACAAAACATATTTTAATATGGCTAGAGAAGCAAAAAGGTACTTAATCAGTGTTACTTGTATATAGCTATACATTTCCCCACTCTGTAAGACATAATTATGTGAGTCAATTATGAAACAGAACCTATACTACCAAGATATTTTACTTTAATTAGCTGCTAGAATGGCATTTTTATTTTAGCAAACAATAATTCAATGTGATGCATTTTTTCCATGTATCGTCTCCTGCATTTTTGTTATGATATACTGAAAACATTTACCACTAGTGCAGTATTATCCTGACATACCTCTTTTATTGCAAATGTTTTAAAAGAAAGAGACATCTTTTTTTTAAATGTGTATTCTAACTTTCTTTAGGTTTTTGTTTATATTTTAGGCATTCTAAGATTGTATAGTCCATTTTTCGTCATTTGGTATTTTCTAACAAGTATAGTCTTATCATTTCATTTTTTTCCATCCGATATGTGGTGTTGAAAGTTTTCAAAAGTCTGGTGGTAGTATCAGTTTCACATGCCAGATGTTTCTTGGAGTACAGTAATGTGTAAGTTAAGTGATGCTGGAACACTGGATATTTTCTGGCCTTGTTGAAAAGTTAGCACTTTTGCTTATGATTTTTTTGTAAAAAAAGCAATTTGTCATGTTTCTGTATTTATAAATGTACAGTAAATCTGCTGAAAATGTGAGTATTTCTCTTGAATGTGTTTTCTAATGGTTTGTTTTTAAAAACAAGAATGTGTAAGAAGTATGGGAGTTGATAAATTTAAATTTATTATCGAATTTATTTTCCTCCTCTCACAAATATTAACCTACATGGTTCGTAATCTAACTGAAACATATTTCTAATGTCAAAATAGTTTCTCAGCATGAGATTTTTCTAAAAACATAGACAGGCACCATACTTTACTACCAAACTTAATTTTCAGTATGAAAAGCTATAAACTCTCTTTGTGATTGTATGGATCACATGCTTGGTAACTCAGTGATACAGTTTTCTGAATTATTTCAGGGAGCATAGCTTTCTATTCAAATTGAAAAATGAGTGTAACTATGATAATTAAGGGGGAGGGAATACTGTAAATTTGTTGTTCTTTAAAGACATTTTCAAGGCCTAGATAGATTAACCCAGATTGCACAGCAGATGTTAAATAGTTCTGATTTGCAGATACTACTATAGATTGGCCTAAATTGTACAGGTTTATTTGTTGTAGGTTCTGTACTAAATATTGTCATAAAAATGATCTGGAAATGGCTTTATTTTATGAAGTAAAATATGCTTTGTAATTTATGATAGTGTAAATGGAAGGAAAATCCCATTAAATGTGTTAAGAGTTCTGGCGTCTGTTTTGACCATATAGTAACCTGGGAAACAAACCAAACTCAGTTTCTGTCAGTCCTCCCATCATTGCTGAAAAGTTCATTATTGGTAAAACTCAAAATTAGTTTTACTGTCAATAGTTTTGAACTGGTAGTGGGATGCTCATACTTCTGCAGTTTCCTTTCTGAGCTCTGCCGCCAAATTTCTATTCTTAGAAGGTCAAGTAAGCAGAGAACCAATATATCCCAATCAACTATCCACACAATGCCTATTCCATGACACTAAAGTAATATTTTACTCTACTCGCTTGCATGCAAGAGTTTGAACATGACAATTTTCCTTCATTTCTTTTGAGTTGGGATTTTGTTGTTTAACAGAGCTTTCTATTTTACTGATACTTTTGAGTTGGAGGAAAGGTGAGCGAAGGTCTGCAATCCTACCTTTGACTGCTTCACCTCTCTCTACATAGTGTGACATAGTGCCTTTGATATACCTCATGCATTAAGTGTCCAAATATTGTAGAAGGGTAGCAGCTTTGAGTGGAGAAGGCCTCTAATTTATACTATGGATGTTACTTTAAAAGAGAGAGAGGTGGAACCAGAGGGAGAAGGAAGTGTAATTATTCTTCTACACACTCCTAATGCTAATCTGGAATTGATGGTTGGTCTCTGCCTCAGCTGGCTGACAGGTAGCATCATCTATGGAATGTGAAACTCCAGCCCCCCTCCTATCATCTCCCTGGTTCGAGTTCTAACTGAAGCAAATGAAAAGCAAGCAGAGCCTGCTCCTGTGAAACAGAATGTCTGCCAAAGAACAGAGTCAGGCAACCAAACTTCCAGAAAGCAAGAGTATGTGCCAATCTGTAGAGTGAGCTGGGTCTGACTGGATTATACCTAGTCTCCTGGTCTCCTCTCACAGAATACAGCAGAGCCTGATGCTTTGATGGCTCCCTCAGCAGGCACTGCTGAAGAGTGGGGAGAGCAGTTTGCAAGGTATCCAGAAGATTCCCCTGTGGTATGCATCACTTCACTGTTAGACCATCTCCCCTCAGGGGACACTAGAAGCAGGTGAAGCTCTGCTATAATAAGAGTCTGTTTAATCAGCAGGTGTTCTGGAGATGAGAACAGTAGTGTAGCCGAGAGTAAACATGGGTAAAGGGAGAGGAGCTGCTTCTCACTGCAGGAGTAGGGACTTAAATTTAGGCTAGTTTATCCACTCCTTTTTTTTTTTTTTTACACCACCACCACTGGGTGTGACTTTACTCGTGTCCAGGTCCCTGAAGAAAGCTGTTATTCAACATCCTTCTCCTTTAGTTCAAAGTGCTCTATCAGCTCACTGCACATTCACCAGCACTGCAGGCATTACCACCCTCAGGTTTCTGCCATTCAGATGCCCTTGTGTCTTCTACTTGTGTATGATTGCTGCTTCGCCACCTGCAGCCGACACCACTCACCAGCCTCAAGTGTCTTCCCTGTGTGTTAGCAGATGAGGCAGCAATCATGTAACTCCCTACAATAATACTAATGCATCTTGGACCTACTTATATCAGCATAGAAACATTTCATTTTTCTTCCTTTTGTTTCTTGGTGGTGGTTTGGAGGTTAGTACCTGCTATGGGTCCAGTAGAACAATGTCGAATCCTACTCTTTAACCCACTTCTTGTGAGGCTCACTGCCAGCTAGTTCCAAGAGAGAGGGAAACTGTGGAGGTGGTTGTATGAAGAACTAAAAATGAAGCTACTTAGCAGTAAATAGTATTCACATAAGACACAGGGCCCAGTTCTCTGCTAGTGTAAACAACTGAGCTAGTTTTAAAACGAAACTTAATAAATTTATTAATGGAATTATATGATACGGTTGCTTGAGTTAGCAGGGGACTAGATTCAGTGACCCAGAAGGTCCCTTTCCTATGTTTCTAACTCCATTCAAGCTGCAAAACAGGTGTAACAGAGTACAGAGCAGGGCTCATTGGCTTGGCTCCTAATTCAGTTTCTCCCTGTTTTCAGTGGCTAACCTACCCCATCAGCAGAGGAAGACTACAGACCAGAGTGGAATCTGCAACATAGCTGGAAAGATAAATGACCCTGTAACACCCTGGTTACAAATAGAAATATGACCACAAATCTTTCTTTAAAATCCCGTGTCCTGCTAGGATCAGTGACAAACCATGTTTGCTATAATGGGTCACACCACAATTGTATGTGCAAGGCTGGTGAGGAAATAACTGCAACTCATCAGACAATGGGCAAATCAGAAGATGGTAGGTGGTATGTCCAATCTGCTATAACATGTATAGCCCCACCACCACCAGAATACCTAAGCCACTCTGCTTCCTCTGGGCCAAATTCTCAATGTTGCCCACAGCTCATGTAACTAGGAGTGTGCACAGGGGAGAAGGAATACTCCAGCCCACAGAGCCTCACCACAGCTACTACTGCATCCTAGGGGCTACAATAGCTTCCAGCAGCTTTTGCATCCTCAACTCCATATGGAGGGAACGGCCATAACTCTTGATTCATCAGCCGTACTTAAGTGCCATGCTGAAACACACAGGAGCCATTTTAGAGTTTTGTTCCATAGAACATGTGGGTTGCAGACCGCTGGCTAAGGCAGTCCCCCAAGCTCACAGACAACAGAAGACTGGTTTTGGTTCTACATGCCCACAAAGAAGAGACAGGAATTACTCTATTTGTATCCAGTAATGTATCTAGTTTCATTACTGTAGCATCTAGCTAACATATGCTAAAAGAATTAAGCCATCAGTTACTTTCCTATTTCTCTTATATAAACTCCATAACAGTATGCGGAAGCATGCTGACTAACTGCAAAGAGAAAATGCTCTCTGCCCATGGAATCAGCAAATGCACGAGTCAGCATTTTGAAAGAGGAGAGTAACAGCAGCATGTAAAGTTTTCACTTCCAGAGAAGCTGTTTCTATGTAAACACTAACCTTCGTAACAATCTTGTGTCAGTCAGTATTTTATGACTCTGATATGCACTGATGACTTTCAAATAGAGAACAAGTTTTAGAGTTCCTTTGGCCAGGCATGCAATCACACACATGCACACAGAGTTCACTTCATTTCCCGCCCCCTATTAGAGAAAGGTGTATGCCTCAAAAACGTCATAGAAAATTTCAGACAGGCTGTGTCTCTCTCAAGAATGGACAGATCTCTTTCACTAGATAATTTTAGAAACAGACCTGAATCAAAACCTCTGATATGAATAATTGAATTTTGGGGAAGGTTGAATCTTTATCTGAATTTAGCAATTCAGGCCCCTAATCATAAAATAATAAAAGTAGCATATTATAATTTCTGTGAGAAAGGTAGGGAAACCATTATTACTGGTTGATTATATTAATATAATATAATGGTCAGGTTATCTATCTGAATGCCTGGGGATTGGGAGTAGGATATTCTCATTAGAAGGCCCTTGACCCTGAAATTGGTCTGATAAGAGCTCAAAGCCATGAACCTACAAACACTAAAACAAGTTAGCTGATTGCTAGGATACAGTGCAACATGCATCTTTTCTCTCAGGTTACTTAAGGGGAGAGTCAGTCTTGTAGAGAGCATTTTATAAAGGATTACATATACACACTTGGAGTCTGCCCATTGCGCCTCTCTCTCTCCCTTAATGCCCACATAGCTTATCCTAATGGGCACTGAGGGGAACAAATGAGCCTTAATCAAGCATAAAACCATATGGGGAGACTATGCAGAAAAGAATTGGGCTACAGGGTAGTATTCCATGCCACCATGCAGCAATCACAAACTCATCCACATGATCCATATTCCATGGGACAATGACAGATGTGGACAGCCTGAGTGGGGAAGAATCAAAGGACATATGCTACATGGCATATTCCTCCAACCAAAAAGTCACCATTTTGAATCCTAAAAATGCTGCTTGAGTTCACACTACTGTACTTTCCCACCCTACCTAGACCCTGAGCCTTCCAACAATTAGGCATGTACCTTAAATCTACATTTACTCACAGTAATAAAGTTAAGCATGTGTGTAAGCATTGGAAGGATCAGGGCCTAATGAGTCCCATTGGAGATGTCACATCGGCAGGATTGTTAGAGGTGAGGAGAACCAAAGGATGACAAGGAAGATGGCAGCTTTGCGAACAGGGGCTGCTAACAGGGAGTTTCGAGAGGGAGTTTGGGAAGAGGGTAAGGTACACTTGCCATTCTTTAAAACTAAACTATAATCAAAACTCCTTGATTTAAACAAAAAGCTTACCATTGACCTAGGTAGCTGTAGGACAGAATGCAGGCAGAAGCCTAGCAGCAGAGTGGGGGCTATCCAGTTTATTGTGCTGAATGCAGCATGTATGATTATCTGCCCTGTGAGCAGATGGCGTATGTGTGCCTTCGGTGCTAGGAGCTTCTGGTCCTCAGAGACTGTGTTCAGGCTTTGGAGGCCAGGGTGGCAGAACTGGAGGAGCTAAGGGAGGCAGAGAGGTATGTTGATGAGGCTTTCCGGGACACTGTAGATTTGTCCCACCTCCGGTCAGACAGCCCCTGCACTGTTGAGGATGAAAGGCCCAGGAAAGTAGAGCAGTCAACGAGAGCAGAGGGAAACCTTCCCATAGTTGGGACCCTCCTTCCAAATGGTGTTGGAGTATCCTTTCACACCATGGTTACCTCTCTGGGGGGAGGGGGGAACTCCAGTCATTAGGAAAAGACAGGTGTTGGCAATGGGAGATTCGATCATTAGAAACATAGATAGCTGGGTTTGTGATGACCAGGAGAACCGTATGGTGACTTGCCTGCCTGCTGTGAAGGTTGCAGATTTCTCGGGGCATCTAGATAGACTTACCTGCAGTGCTGAGGAGGAGTCGGTGCTCATGGTACATGTAGGTACCAATGACACAGGAAAAGGTAGGAGGGATATCCTGGAGGCCAAATTTAGGCTACTAGGAAAGAGACTGAAATCCAGGACCTCTATGGTGGCATTCTCAGAAATGCTTTCACTTCCACGCACACAGCGAGGTAGAGAGGCAGAGCTTCAGAGTCTCAATGCACGGATGAGATGATGGTGTAGGGAGGAGGGAACTGGGGAAACTTTTGGGATAGAGGGAGCCTATACAGGAAGGATGGGCTCCACCTAAACCAAAGTGGATCCAGATTGCTGGCACTTAACATTAAAAAGGTTGCAGAGCAGTTTTTAAACTAAGAGATGGGGGAAAACGGATTGCTGTAGAGGAGCATGTGGATCGGACAGACACTTCTCTTAGGGGAGAGTCTATTAATAGACATTCTCTAGGTTTTAATCAGGAGGAGAAGATGGAAGAGGATATATTATGAGCCAGATCAGATGAGAAATATTCACATAAAAAACAAATCTGACACATCAGAAAAGGGCAGACAAATAAACAATGACAAGTTTTTTAAAGTGCTTGCACACAAATGCTAGAAGTCTAAATATTAAGATGGGTGAACTAGAGTGCCTCGTGTTAAAGGAGGATATTGAAATAACAGGCATCACAGAAACCTGGTGGAGTGAGGACAATAATGGGACACAATCATTCCGTGATACAAAATATATTGGAAGGACAGAACAGGTCATGCAGGGGGAGGGGGAGGAGAGGGAATGGCACTGTTTGTGAAAGAAAATGTAGAATTAAATGAAGTAAAAACCTTAAATTAATCCACACGTTCCAAAGAATCTCTATGGATAGTAATTCCATGCTCTAATAAGAATATAACAGTAGGGATCTATTATCCACCAGCTGACCAGGACAGGGATAGTGACAATGAAATGCTAAGGGAGATTAGAGAGGCTATCAAAATAAAGAACTCAACAATAGTGAGGGATTTCAATTATTCCCATATTGACTGAGTACATGTCCCCTCAGGACAAAATGCAGAGACAAAGTTTCTCAATACTTTAAACAGCTGCTTCTTGGAGCAGCTGATACAGGAACCCACAAGGGGAGATGCAATTCTCTATTTAGTTCTGAATGGAGTGCAGGATCTGGTCCAAGAGGTAACTATAACAGGACCGCTTGGAAATAGTGACCATAATATAACAACATTTAACATTCCTGTGGTGGGAAGAACACCTCAGCTGCCCAACACTGTGGCATTTAATTTCAGAAAGGGGAACTATGCAAAAATGAGGAGGTTAGTTAAACAAAAAATAAAAGTACAGTGACTAGAGTGAAATTCATGCAGCTGTATGGAACTTTTTCAAAATACACCAAAATAGAGGCCCAACTTAAATGTATATCCCAAATTTAAAAACACAGTAAAAAAAAAAACCTTTAAAAGAGCCACCGTGGCTTAATCAACCATGTAAAAGAAGCAGTGAGAGATAAAAGGCATCTTTTAAAAAATGGAAAGTCAAAGTATAATAGAAAGGAGCATTAAACACTGCCAAATTAAGTGTAAAAATGTAATAAAGAAAGCAAAGAAGGTTTGAAGGAACACTAGCCAAAACTCCCAAGGTAATAACAAAATGTTTTTAAAGTACATCAGAAAACAGGAAGTCCTGCTACACAACCAGGGGGGCCCCTTGATGATGGTGATACAAAAGGAGCACTTAAAAGACATAAAGTCATTGTGGAGAAATAATGGAATTCTTGCTTTCAGTCTTCAACGGCTGAGATGTTAGTGGATCCCAACCTGAGCCGGCCTTTGTATGGTGACAAATCTTGATGGAACTGTCACAGATGTGAAGTTGTCACTAGAGGAGGGTTTTTGGAATTGATTGATAAACTTAACAGATAAAAGTCACCGCGGGCCCCAGAGGCATTTCACTGCATAGAGTCTAAAGACTCACATAAAAATTTTGGGCAGTAAAGGTCAACAGTAGTTCTTGTAAAGGAAATCATGTCTTACTAATCAGCCAGAGTTTTGAAGGGGTCAACAAAATATGTGGAGTAAGGGGGATGCCAAGTGGACATAGATGTACTTTAGATTTCCAGAAAGCCTTTAACATAGGTCCCTCATCAAAGGCTCTTATGTAAATTAAAGTGCCAATGGGATAAGGAGGGAAGATCCTTTCTGGACTGAGAACTGGTTAAAAAAACAGGGAACAAAGGGTAGGAATTAATGGTAAAATTTCAGAAGAGGGGGTAACTAGCGACTGTTCCCAGGGTCAGTCCCTTCCCGGTTCAACTTATTCATAAATGATCTGGAGAAATGTGGTAAACAGTGAGGTGGCAAAATTTGCAGACGATACTAAACTGCCTCAAGTAGTTAAAGACCAAAAAGCAGATTGTGAAGAACTTTTCCAAAAAGACCTCACAAAAACTAAGTGAATTGGGCAACAAAATGGCAAATGAAATTTTCTGGATAAACTGTTAAAGTAATCGCACAACTTGGAGAAATACTCCAACTGTACATACATATATGGGGGCTAATTTAGCTACAGCTAGATCAGGAAAGAGATCTATGAGTCATCGTGGATAGTTTTTATCTGAAGACATCCACGGAATGTGCAGCAGCAGTCAAAAAAGCAAACAGGATGTTAGGAATCATTAAAAATGGGATAGAGAATAAGACGGAGAATATCTTATTGCCCTTACACAAATCCATGATATGCCCACATCTTGAATACTGCATACAGATGTGGTCTCCTCATCTCAAAAAAGATATCCTGGCAGGAGAAAAGTTTCAGAGAAGGGCAATTAAAATGATTAGGGGGTTGGAACAGGTCCCATATAAGGAGAGATTAAAGAGGCTAGGACTCTTCAGCCTGGAAAACAGGAGACTAAGAGGGGATATGATAGAGGTATACAAAATCATGAGCGGTGCGGAGAAAGTGAATAAGTTAAAGTTATTTACTTGTTCCCAAAATATAAGAACTAGAGGCCACCAAATGAAATTAATGGCAGCAGGCTTAAAACGAATAAAAGGATGTTTTTCTTCCTTCACACAGCGCACAGTCAACCTGTGGGACTCCTTGCCTGAGGAGGTTGTGAAGGCTAGGACTATAACAGTGTTAAAAGAGAACTAGATAAAATCATGGAGGTTAAGTCCATTAATGGCTATTAGCCAGGATGGGTGAGGAACAGTGTCCCTAGCCTCTGTTTGTCAGAGGGTGGAAGTGATGGCAGGAGAGAGATCATTTGACCATTACCTGTTAGGTTCACTCCCTCTGGGGCACCTAGTATTGGCCACTGTTGGCAGACAGGATACTGGGCTGGATGGACCTTTGGTCTGACTGTTCTTATGTTCAGCCTGCTGGTGCAGGAGAGAGACTAAAGCCATGTTAAGCCATATGGCTAAGATCCTTCTGATTTTTTACCAATGAATCACAGTCTACACAAGCCTCCTGTTACTGCCATTCTGTAGGGTAGGCTAATGTGTCTTTACTAAGCCTGTTGCTGCCAGGTATGATTTCTACCAAATATTCTCCTTCCCATGAGTTTTAGTGTGGCCTATCCATATGGGTCTAATTCATTACTTGGTGACAGTGACATTGATAAAACTCAGAAGACAAATGTTGATTAATTTATCCTCGCTACACCCAGTGGTATAGACAAACAATTTCCATTTTCCTGCTGAGTAAACTAAGGCACAAGTCAATTTCTTACCCGAGGTTATACAGCAACTCAGAATCTTGATTCCCACCCTCTCTGCTGGAATTACTAGACTGTGTGCTATCTCTTATTTTTGGGGGGTTCACTGCAGTAATTTTTTAAAGAGTGAGAGTGAGTGGATTTAAAGATTTTTCTTCAAAACTGCAACATATTAATTCTTCTGGAAAAGCATGTCATTTACATGCACGCTCTACATGTGAAAAGCTGACTGGGATCTATAGGTATTCAGGTAATTTAGCTGACAACAACTGTCCATTGTTAGTAGCCCTGTGTTTTGTTATATACCCATAGAGCACCTTACCTGATCAAATCCGTAAGACAACTACTACCTTCTTCTCTTTCAAATCCTTTTTCTAAGATACACTTTGGCTTTGTCTACACTTACACTTTTGCAGCGCTGGCCGTTACAGCTGTGCTCGTACAGCTGTGTACGGCCAGCGCTGCAGTGTGTCCACACTGACAGCGACCAGCGCTGCAGTGTGTCCACACTTGCACTGGTTGCAGCGCTGTTGTGAGTGGTGCATTGTGGGCAGCTATCCCACAGAGCACCTCGTCCCATTTTGTCGCTGTGGGTTGTGGGAAGGGGACGGAAGGGTGCGGGTCATTCCACTTCCTGTTTCAACCACCGTGGTGCATCGCTTCCCTTTTCAGCTGTTTGGTGCCATTGTGAGTCTGTCGCGCGATTTCAGAGAGAAATGGAGCCTGAGCTGCTGAGGACATTGCTGATGAATGTTGCCAGCACATCACGTCTGGCAGTGGAGCTATTCCTTATGCTCCAAAGTGACAGTGAGAGCTCAGATGATGAAATAGATGCGGCTGACGCACCTGACAGTAAATTGCTTGTGGCAGTAACGGACGTGCTCTGCAGCGTGGAACGCCGCCTTTGGGCTCGGGAAACAAGCACTGAGTGGTGGGATCACATCGTCCTGCAAGTCTGGGATGACGAGCAGTGGCTGCAGAACTTTAGGATGAGAAAAGCCACTTTCCTGGGACTGTGTGCTGAGCTCGCCCCAACCCTGCGGCGCACGGACACGAGACTGAGAGCTGCCCTGTCAGTGGAGAAGCGGGTGGCTATTGCAGTCTGGAAGCTGGCAACTCCAGACAGCTACCGATCGGTCGCAAACCAGTTTGGAGTGGGAAAGTCGACCGTTGGAATAGTGGTGATGCAAGTTTGCACGGCCATTAATCGCATCCTGTTCAGACGAACCGTGACTCTGGGGAATGTGCAGGACATTGTGGATGGCTTTGCCCAAATGGGTTTCCCTAACTGTGGAGGGGCAATAGATGGGACGCATATTCCTATTCTGGCACCACCCCACCTGACATCCGAGTACATTAATCGGAAGGGGTATTTCTCAATGGTTCTCCAGGCGCTTGTGGATCACCGTGGGCGTTTCACTGACATTTACACAGGATGGCCTGGAAAGGTGCATGATGCACGCATCTTTCGGAACAGTGGCCTGTTCAGGAAGCTGCAGGCAGGGACTTTTTTCCCAGACCGTAAGATCACAGTTGGGGACGTCGAAATGCCCATTGTGATCCTTGGAGACCCCGCTTACCCGTTAATGCCTTGGCTCATGAAACCGTATACAGGGAAGCTTGACAGGAGCAAGGACCGGTTCAACTACAGGCTGAGCCGGTGCAGAATGACTGTGGAGTGTGCTTTTGGCCGTTTGAAGGGGAGATGGAGAAGTCTCTACGGGAAGCTACACGTGTTGGAAAGCAGCATCCCAGCGATTATAACCGCGTGCTGTATCCTCCATAATATTTGTGAAGGGAAGGGTGAAACCTTCAGTGACGAATGGGCCTCCGAGGTTCAACGCCTGGAGGCTGAATTTGCCCAGCCAGAGAGCAGGGCTAATAGAGAGGCCCAGCACAGTGCTTCAAGGATTAGGGATGCCTTAAAGGAGCACTTTGAGGCTGAAAGCCAACAGTAATGTTGGGTGCCTTCCACTGCAGTTAAGAGCATTGCTCACAGCAGTTACTTGCAGTGGTTTCATTGATTTGCAGTTCCTATTTTTTACTTGTAGTAGATGTTACAGTTTCTGTAATAATAAACAGTGAATAAAAAGACAAGAAATCCTTTATTAAAAATACAATACATAAAACAGGAAGGGGGGTACGGTGATTAGCATTACACTCACAGGTTTGAATATGTTCTTCCTTGAGGGCTCTGCACTGCCTGCTGCTGCACTTGGGGCACTGCCTGCTCTGCACTTGGGGCACTGCCTGCTGCTGCACTTGGGGATTAAAATGCTGCATGGTGATGGGTGTTGAGTGCATTGGGTAACGGTCGTAGTTATCAGGGCTGTGAGGTGAACGTACTGGTGTTGGGGGCAGTTGGTGGTGGTAAGCACCAGGATGCTGGAGAAGGGTGTTTTGAGGAAACATTGGGGCACAATGTGCTGAGTTTTGGGATGGACTGAGGCATCCACGGTAGTGGTCTGCCTGCATGTCTACCATTGTCTGAACACATCTTGAACACGGGGCTCGTGGGGGGGGGGGGGTCAGGCTGGGTCCCTGTCTGGCTTTTTCAGTACCTGCTGGCCAGGGGGGTTAAGGCAGACCAGGTGCTGGGGAAAAAAATCACAGAGAAAATTCACCCAGTCCCCCAGGAGCAGAGCAGCCAGTGGCCACTGATCACAGAAAAGCGTAGGACAGGGCTGGTTAGCACCCACCAGGGACACTCAGCAAAGTGCATTGGGGGTGGGGGGGCAGAGCCCAGGGGCCTTCCCCCGAGTCCCAGGAGACTGACCCCTTCCAGCTGCCCCCGGCTTTGTCTCTTTCCCGGGCCAGCAGGGCACCTGGTCTGTTCTCCAGCACGTCTGGCTGATCCTTGCAGTGCAGGGGGCCCGTCAGTTACCACCCTTGCCGGCTACAGGGTGTCGGCCGTTCTCTGCAGACCGTCGGCCATCACCCCTGCCCTCTAGGGGTCGCTGCACCTTATCCTGCATCACCTAGCTATCGAGTCGCACAGAGGGGAAACTGAGGCACACACCATCTTCAGAGACAACGTTGAGAACATTCCCACTTCGTCCTGGGAGTGATGCCTCCCCCAGGGGCGGGAATGCAAGACACTGGGTGTTTGCTGGGCACTGGGAGCACTGAGGACTCTGCCCACCGGAGCCTCAACCCCCAGCCCTGCTGCAGCCCCCCTGGCAGCTCCGGCTGTGGGTTGCCCAGCTGAGAAAAGAGGGGACTGTCAGCCGCCCAAGCACCGGGCAAGCCCTAGCGTGGGGAGACACCCCCGAACCCAACTGGGATGGAGACACAGGCCTGGTGCGTGCTCCCAGCTCTGGGGGTGGGGGGCTGCAGCGCGTCAGCCCCCTTAGGGTCACACTGGCTTGTTGGGGGGAGCCCCCCGGCCTCCTCGGCTGCTGGGAGTGAACCTCAGAGCCGCCGGCCCCCTGCAACGAGTCCAGCTGGACGGGGCACCTGGGGGAGACTTGAGTGACCCAGCCAGCGCTCTGAGGACACCCTGGGGTGTCACGGAGCAGAAAGTTACAGCCTGGTCCCTCGGGGTCACTTCAGAGCCCAGAGCTCGCTCGGACCCCCACTTGAGCCCCAGTCCGGAGCTGCGGCAAGCCCCGCTCTCCCGGCTCTCCCGGCCGGAGCTGCAGCAAGCCCCGCTCTCCCGGCCGGAGCTCCGGCAAGCCCCGCTCTCCCCGCTCTCCCTGCTGGAGCGTGGCAAACCCCGCTCTCCGCGCCGGAGCACCGGCAAGCCCCGCTCTCCCGGCCGGAGCTCCGGCAAGCCCTGCTCTCCCCGCTCTCCCGGCTGGAGCTCCGGCAAGCCCCACTCTCCCCGCTCTCCCGGCCGGAGCGCGGCAAACCCCGCTCTCCCCGCTCTCCCGGACGGAGCTCCGGCAAGCCCCGCTCTCCCTCCTCTCCAGGCTCTGAGCCCAGGGCAGTGGAGTGCTAAGCCTGACCAGAGAGGCTGAAAAGGAATGCTGGGATAAGTCCTAATACCCTGGAGGCCAAGAAAAACGCTGGTGAGTGTCCACACCTGATGACCAGCGCTGCATCACCAGCGCTGGTCTCGCTACACCGGAAGCAGACCCAGGTGTACAGCCAGCGCTGCAGACAGGGAGTTGCAGTGCTGGCTGAGCTTTTAAGTGTAGACACCTGCTAAGTTGCAGCGCTGTAACCCCTTCACCAGCGCTGCAACTTGCAAGTGTAGACAAGGCCTTTGACAGACTTCTTGTAGGCATCACAGCAAATCAGTAGCAGGAGGCATTGGGGGTAGCAGATATTTAGCCAAAAAAATAGTATTTTCTCAAACCCATCACTTGTGTTTGTCTTAATCCCAGTGCTGCAGGCAGATGTAGATCTGCCATCAATGGGGCTTTCAAAGGTCCACTCACATTGATCCAGTTAAAGGACTGGGGTAACACCACAAGAGATTGTGAGTTCTTTAGGGACAGTCCTTTGTATATGCCTACACCCTCTCTGAATCCCCCCCCTCCCCGTTTTGTGAACTAGTTACATGCAGTGTTCCCAATTTAGTGATTGTTTGGACATCTGAACTGAAATTGAAACATTAATATACACTTTAAAAGCATATAAAGTGTATGACAAAATACATGTATCTGAAAAAGTATAATAGATTTGAGAAGTGTGAACATAGACTAGCTTCCTTATACAGCTGTTGTTTTTTATGACAATGTTAGTGGATTTATTTTGGTGATGTTGACCAATCTAATAATTTCCAAATATGATTCATAAGCAAAGTCTAAATGAGCTCTCCCTGACTGCTAGTGATGAGCTGGGGAGGCGGAAAAGGCTTCAGGACCAGATTGTATTTACATTCACACCTTATCTACCTAGGTATCCAGCAAACAGAGCTGTGTTGCCCAAGTGATAGATTTTGACTGTGGTTGGGTTACAAACTTGAACGGGGGGGGGACAAGATGAAGTGCTGTTATTCTTATTGTATGAGTAAAAGGCAGTAGAACTGTACTTAGCCTGTGCTGACTGAGGACATCAAGAGGGCATCAAGAGAGAGGGTGGGGACAGGTGTTTTGCTTGATGGTCTGCTTGAGTCACAAGTACTCGCAGCGGTCACAGTGACAGGTGGCAGCAGAAGGTGACAGCGCAGGGCCATTGGCAACAGAGCAATGAAGTGAACAGTGGCACAACAAACAATGGTGGCCAGAGAGAACAGTGAGCAGCTGGAGGAATGAGCAAGGTGCCTTCTTACCCCTGACCTGGGAGGTGAACTCATGTGAAAGCACCTCTGAACTCAGTCTCCACTGACCAAGGACAACAGCGGCGAGTGTTAAGAATACTGTTAAGAATACTGGAGACAACACAGTTCATGCGAACAAACATGGCTGTGGCATCATACTTTCTATTTATGCAAGAGATACCACACACTACAGACTGGAGGCCAGTGTTAAATGCATTGTCACTTGTTCATCCTTGAAGTTGAACACTGTTTCTGAACAAGACCAGCAAATGCTCACTATCTTTCTGCAAGAAATTCAGCTGACTGGCCAGAAGCATGTGGTGCAGCAGTGAAAGACTCAACAGTTGAAAAAGTGAAGAACTCTCTCACCACATTCAAAACTTTTGCATACATGGCTGATGAATGCTCCAATGCAAATGGGCATCACGTATTAAGTCATTGTGTACATTACACTTGATGTCAGTGGTAGGCCAGTAGATGCATTTCTAGATGTTCAAGTTATAGAAGACACATTGGCTGCATCTGTGACAACTCACATCTTAGAAGAGTTAAATGCTTGTCAGTTGGACCCCAAACAGATGGCTGCTTGTGCATTTGATGGAGTTGCAAACTTCTCTGGAAGACATGGTGGAGTACAAGCTTTGCTCAGAGAAAAGTGTAACACTAGTCTTTCCCATACTCACTGCAGAGGCAAACTACTCCAACTAGCGCTAGTATGAGCTGCAGACTCTTCAAAAGACATTTAAAAAGCTATAAATGTAACGTCTTCATTATATTCCTTTTTCAGCAAGAGTCCAAAAAGATGGAATATCTTGGAAAATATGGAAGATACACTGAGACTGAAGTTCAAATTAGTCCAACCCGGGAAAACTCTCTGGCTTTCTCATGAGTGATCCTTGGCTGTTGTCTTAAAATTTCTCCAGTGGCTATTACTGACTTTGGAAAGTATCTACCAAGATGGGATGGATCTAAGTAGTGAGGCTGGTGGATTATTTTTGCTACTATGTTCAGAGAAGACTATTGCCATTCTCTCTCTTGTAAGTCTACTGTTGAAACAAACCACTTGGGTTGTTAAACAATGCCATCCAGGCATCTGCTACAACAGTAGTAGATATTTGTCCAGCAATAGAAGCTACATTTGGATCAATGAGAGAGCTATCCATTGAAAAAGTACTGGAAGAAGCAAAGACTTCAGTCCAGAAGCTGAGTAAAGAGGACAAGTGTTTGTTAAGACAACTGAAAAAATACACAGACTTGATTCTTAAAAATCTACAACAGCAACTTCTAGATTCTACTCAACCTCTACATAGCTTTTACAGATCTCTGTCCTATAAAACAACAACAGTTGAGTGGAGTGAGCCCCTGCCAGCAATGGGACTGCCATGTGCTCAGGACAGAATAGACAATTTGAACACAGAGTGGAATATCATACGATGAATGAATGAAGATTTGACTTCAACTTCTTTTTTATCATCATTAGTGGCTCAACATGATCTTTGTGCTACATTTCCTGGGATGAAAGAGGTAGGAATTCATCTCTTGCTACTCCCAGTCACAACAGCTACAGCTGAGTGGTCTTTTTCATCATTTAATAGAATTTTGTGTTCTGAAAGAAGTCGCCTTCTGCCTAATCATGTGAATGAACTAATGAGCCTATCAGTTGAAGGAATGGTAGTATCAGACACATGAGCAGCCACCAGAGATGAATGTACTGCATTCAAGATGTTCATTAACAGAGTTGCGCAAAATTATAACAAGAAACCAAGAAGGATGTAGATGTAGTGCTTCATAGAATGCTTGAGTAGCCAACTTTAATTTGTGTGATGATTTCAAAACATGAGTTAAATCTAATAAAATGGTCATGAAACATTTTTTTCAGTTTTTACTAGGGTGCCATGCAGCCCACCTTCACCTTCGCGGTCTCACCCCCATAAGCCCTGACCCCCCCCCCATTTCAATTCCTGGGGAAAACACTGTTTAATACCTATATAATGGCTAACATAGCGGGGGCTTGAATGGAGCCACTGTACTATACATTGTGATCATCAAGAGCATGTTTGTTATGGGGCAGGGGGAGGGGAGGGGAGGATTCTACTTTGAAAACAAACGAAAAAGAAAATCCTTCCCTGCGACCGGCGTGATGCGTCCTGTAGCTGTGAAGCCAGGGCCTCTGCTGGGCTGCGCTGCCTAGCGGCTCCAATCCTGCCTCGCTGGGGCTGAGGTGTCACTTTGGCCGGCCACATGCCCTCCCCGGTCACAGCTGTGGCGGGAGCACTGTGGGGCAGGGGCGGTCTCTCCCCACGTGTTTGCACCGTGCTTAGAACTGGCGCCCTGATCTCAGCGCAAACAAACCCCGAGCCCCAGGGCTGGGCTGCGCTGCGCTGCGCTGTGCCGGCGCTAGGCTCAGGCTGGTCTCCGGAGACGACCCGCGAGCCACAGCCTCTCCGTCCCGGGAGCTGAGAGCGGCCCTGCTGCGGTTCCACCCGCCGGGCCGGGCTCCGCAGCAGCCAATGAGCTTCCCCGCCGTGGGGGAGCGCCAATGGGCTCACCTCCACCACCTGCCTGCCGCTCACACGCTAGGTACGCGGCCGGGCGGGCTACAGAAAACGAGGCGGGCGGGCGAGCGAAACCAAGTGTCCCTTGAAACGCGTTCGCCACGCAGCCTGTCTCGGCCGCCCCGGAGGGATGGTGAGGTGCAGGGTGGCTTCTCCAGCGGACGTTGCCTGACTGGCCTGTTAAGGTGCGGCTGCGAGGCTCACCTGCAAAGCGGGCGGGCGGGCGCCTGAAGGTCGGTCCCGGGCTCTTTCCGCCGGCGCTGGCAGCAGCAGCCTGTTGCGCTGGCAGCGGGATTTCCCCGGGGACGGGAGCCGGCTACCTGCGCTCTCCGCCCCGCAGGGACACTCGCCGCGGCACCCCCTGCAGGCGCGGGCCCCAGGGCGGAGGGAGCCTCGCAGATTCCCGCCCGGTGAGTGAGAGCTCGGCCCGGCTTTGCCCCCGCGCGCAGGTGCCTCCCTCCGCTTCCCGCCAGGGTCCTTCCCTGCTCTGCCGGCCACGCTCGCTCGCCGCCGCTGGCTCCGAGCCAAGCGCTGCCGGTGGGGCGCTCGCCCGGCGGGGTTTTGCGTTCTGCCCAACGCCCTTCCCGCGGGTCGGGCCCGGCCGGCCCGGCCCAGCCCCTCTGCCAAACTTTCCCCTGCGCCGCCGGTCCAGCTGGGGCTCCGGCAGACGCTGACTTGCCTCAGGTGACTGGGCTCGTGCAGCCAATTGCCGCTGATGGTCGAACTCAGCTGCACCTGGCTGTAGGGTGACCCGATGTCCCGATTTTATAGGGACAGTCCTGATTTTTGGGTCTTTTTCTTATATAAGTTCCTATTATTCCCCACCCCACCCCTCCTGATTTTTCACACTTGTTATCTAGTCACCCTATCTGGCTGATGCCCAGGCTGGGGTCCCGGGCTGGCTGGCTGCTTGCTCTTCCCAAGGAATAGGACACACTGCGCGGGCAACCCCCTGCGTCTCCTGTGGGTGGGGGCAGCTTCTCAGGGGGCGCTGCAGGTGGGGGTGCCAGGGATGCAGCCACTTGGCAGCGGGTCATCTGCTGCACCTTCCCTTAGCCCCTGGGTTTGTAAACTAGGGGTTGGGACCCCTCAGGGGGTCATGAGGTTATTACATGGGGGGGGTCACACACTGTTGGGGTCCACTCCAAACCCTGCTTTGCCTCCAGCATTTATAATCCTGTTAAACATATAAAAAGTGTTTTTAATGTAGAAGGGGGGGCACACTCAGAGACTTGGTATGTGAAAGGGGTCACCAGTACAAAAGTCTGAGAACCCCTGCACGAGCCTGCTGCTGTCTGGATGGGCTGCTCTAACCCCAGGCTAGAGAACAAGGAACCTGTCCCTTCTTAACCTTTCTGTTCACGCCACTGCTAGAGGCGAGGCAAGCCTCCTGGTGCGGTCCTGATGGGTTTGGCCTTGTGCGAGCTTTCTGGTTTACTAGCTGGGGCTAAACCGGCTCTGTATGTAATGGCTCTTCTCTCTCTCTCGGTGGCTTTGGAGTTGCGATGTAAAGCAGGAGGGCAGGATCTTGTGGGACGGAGACCCTGGGTGTGCAGTTCATCCTATGTGCAGCCAGAGGTGAATAACCTTTGGCGGGGGATCAATGGCCCGGATAAGGGAGCGGGGAGCTTGGCTCGGATAAAACCAGAATAAGAAATCCATCAAACTCGGAACTGAATTTTGATCTGGCCTGTGTCTGCACCTGCCGCTCTGGTTTGGTGGACGTACTGTAGTGTTGAGAGGAGCTATGACTTGTGCAATAGTGGCACTAGCACAAGATCTTTGGCTTCGCTCTCCCAGAGCAAAGAAGCACTCATGACTTCTGCTAAGTATCTGATACTCTGGTTGAAAAGCTGAAGCAAAGTCCCCAGTTACTAGTGATCTGCACACGTGCAAAACTTGGGGTAGGGTTAACTCTCCACAGCAGGGGCTTTTATTGACTCCAAATGAATGAGATGAATCGGCTCATCGCTACTTTGTGTTTAGGTTAGTCAAAGGTCTAAATCTGTATCAACCGTATCTTCTACATCAGGGAAATGGTGGTGGTTTGCGACGCTAAGAATCTAAGAACTTCTAGGGCTTATGACAGAATATCAGGGACTTGTCCGTCCTCAGTCTGGAGTTGTTTGCAGCAATGTT
Organism: Chelonoidis abingdonii; assembly: GCF_003597395.2. Lineage (NCBI taxonomy): Eukaryota > Metazoa > Chordata > Testudines > Testudinidae > Chelonoidis > Chelonoidis abingdonii. The sequence goes on from NC_133770.1 coordinate 68,706,038, forward strand.
GTAGCCCTGCTGATCCCAGGGTATGAAAGAGACTAGGCAGGTGGACGAGTTGGTCCATAACAAGAGATTACCTCGCCTGCCTAGTCTGTCCCGACTGTCATACGAAGATCCCTGCAAAATAGGGACCGGTCTTGAGACCTGATGCGCTCCTAATTCCTAATGACTTAAGTGGTGGTTACTTGATCCTTCAAGAACTGCAGGAAGGGGCGCGCTGGGAATAAGCGCTTTCATTGTGTTAGCCTTAGTTCCAGCGCTGTGATCGTGACTATACCACAACCCCCTTCACGGAGGCAGCTCACCCCACTCTGATTCCTGCAGTTAGTGACCCCGCTCAGGTGATAGAGGCACCTGGGGCTGAAAGGGCGCTGAAGCCCAGCCCAGTTCCTGTGGCAGCGGCTGGCATGTAGTCAGCAGGTAGGTTCGGGCTCAGAGCCAGCCCCCGCGCAGAGAACACCCTGCCTATGTGACTCGGAGCAGGGCAGGCTGCCTGCCAGCCTGGCCTCGGGCCCTCTCCGTCTCCTTCTACCCAGCCCGGTCAGTTGCTCCGCTCTCCTGCCCCGGCAGCTCAGTCACTCGCTATCCTTTTCTCCCGCACAGGAGCCGCGCCGCGAGCGCCCCGGGGACTTCCCTGCTTCGCACGTGGTCGCATCCCAGGTGAGCCGAGCCGGAGCGGTGAGCGGCTGCCTCCTGCCCCGGCGGCGGTGGCTGGGCGCCGGGAAAAGATGGCTGACAGCACCGCGGCCACGGGCTCCTGGTGGAAAGCGCTGACCAGCAGCAGGAAAAAAGCCACAGAGGGGCCGGTGGCTGGAGCACCTCCGCCCCCGGCTGAGCCCGCCCTGCCGCCGGCGCCGCCCGGCCCAGACGCTCGGGAGAACCAGCAGCCCAACTTCAGCGGCAGCGAGCCCAAGTTCGGCGAGAAGCCCGGCGGCGGCGGCGGCGGGAGCAGCCGCAGGAACCTGAAAATCTCCCGCTCCGGCCGCTTCAAGGAGAAGCGCAAGGTGCGAGCCCCTCTGCTGGCCGAGAGCCCCAAGCTGTTCGAGGGCAGCGCGCCCAACCACCCCAGCGAGGAGAGACAATAGCTGGGGCTGTCTGCAGCGTACAGCCTCCGACTGAGCGAGACTGGCCCCTGCAGCCAGTCCCCCAGCTCTCGCTCCTCCACCACCCAAGGAGCCGTGACTCCGCGTGGGCTAGAGGAGGAGACACCTGCTGCTTCGGAAACGCCTCGGGTGCCTCTCGTCGCTAGGAGGAGGCCTTCTCTCCCCAGCGGTCGTGGTGACCCCGCCGTAACCAGGGCAGGGATGAACCTATTCTCTTGTTCGGATTCCGAATTTTGGAAACAAAAATAATCCCAGCGCCCTGTGTCTCTGTTCCTGGCTGCTGCACTTTGGACTGGAATATCACCCTCGCTGGCTGGAGCTGACCAGCGCTGCCCTGCTGCTTATTTTAGTGGGTAGGGCGGGTACCTTTCTTGATCAAAAATAGCTCAAGCAAATGGGGATGAGTTTTAATGATGAAATAAAGCTGAAATGTAAATGGAGATTTTCTTGGTCGGAATTAGAATGTGCAAAGAGGCTACTAGCGTGACTAAGACAATGCACTGCCATAAATTACTCCCGTGCTGTGTAAATTAATAACGCTTATAAACCAAAGTCTAGGAAGAGGATAGGAACATTCTATTACATTCACAATACAGTAGACTATAATATGTTGTTGTGGCAACCTACGTCCCTCCAGACGGCTGACCCCCGCTCCCCTTTGCAGTAGCTTTTCCAAATAGGTGGCTATCCTTTCTCAGCTTTTTGACCAAGGGGATTGTTAATTGCTCTAATATACTAACATAGTCTCTCTCTTAAAGGGAATGAGATTGAAGTATTCTTACCTAAATTCAAGGCAAAGAACTTCTGGGGTACCGGTAGATCTCTAACAATCCTGGTTCTGTTTGCCTCTAGTAGGTACCTCAAGCAAAAGAGTAAACGAATCCCTCTTACATTCAGTGAGTCATAAGAGGGTTATTGTAAGAGAGAGGCACTTGTGTTCCCCTGCTCCTATCTAAGTGTTAGGATTTGCCTCTTGCATATTGGAATAGAATTTCTCTCTCCATCCTTCCCCGCTCCCACCAAACTTCTAGGTAATTACAAGGAATTGCTCAAGAGGTGACTGTAATTTTCTTGTAGAGAAGAGCTGTTCAGATTTGTCATTCAGCTCACTAAGTAAGGTACACAATGCATTTAGTAATATGGTTCTCTGGTAACTGATGGCTTCAGTCTAATGAAACTCAACCAAAGAAATTGGGTGATAAAATGTAGATGTCTTTTAGGGAGACAGTAACTCTGGTAATGTTGAACAGCGTTGTGTTTAGTATGTTTAAAGCCAACACTAAAAGCAAGAACGCTCATTAACATGTAAATAGCTATTGGTGATGATGATGGTGGTCTCAGCCTTTATCCCTATGAAAACAGGCTCAAGGTTCCTAAGGTTTCTGCTGGTTGCAATCAAGCACGAAGTGGAACTACTGATTCTCCTAATAACTGAAATCTCAAACATCCCTTGAGTTTTCAGAAAGGCCCTATCACAAACCAAGCCATTAGCCAAAACACATCTACTGAGACACTGAGATGTAATGAGGAAAACTAGAGTGGAAAAATGTCTGTCTATTTATAGTATCTAAGGTAAATAAAACTGATTTTGAAAATCTAAAACCAAACTAAACTATGCATAGTCAAAATCACTTTCCATAAGCGGGACTAAAGACAAATCAATGCGGCAGAGACTGAAACTTCTTTCTCAATGTGTTAGAAACTTCTAAGAATTAATATGTGGTTGTGATATTGAATAGGCTTTAGTCAGTCCTCCTGAAATTCCATGTACTATGATTTCTGAGTAACTAGTCTAGATTAAGCAAGTAATTTACTGTTGCTGAAGTGGGACAACAGAGTACTTCTCTTCAGAAAAGTAAATAGTGAATGTTGTAAGTAGGTGGTCCATTAACCTTCAGATGGGGTTCTATCTGGAGCATGTAAGGCTATGTCCTACTGAAAAGAGGCCAGGAAAGCCAGACTTCCCAGTTGTATTGTGACAAATGTCACTTATTCTGTCCACCTCTGGGGATATTTAGAAATCTCTTGCCTGAGTAACGCTTCTGCTATCAAAGAACTTGGTCAGATCAATGACTTTGTAAAAGTGTGCGCTCATATTACTTCATGCTGTTAAATAGTTGCTGTTCATGCACTGTAATAGTGCAGCATTTGTGGGGAAAAGGCTTAAATGGGATTGTTTCCCTTCCCATCCTCTTCAGTGTTTCTAGATATAGCAGTCCCTCCTTCTCTCCCCCATCCCTGCCACAGCCCACCCTTTACACATATAGATTCTACTTAAAAAACAACCTCCCCTCCACTGATTTACAAAGTGTGATTCAGCAGTGGGTGTCCTTTTACTACAAGATCATAGAAATCTCTGGGTTACTCAGTGAATTTTGACAAGTGGCCCACTGCTGTTTAGAAGTAGAGGGTGCAGTGGCAGTGCTAGCCCATTGAGGGATCTAAGCAGGAATATTTCCCCTTCAACCCGCAATACATAATAAAAAGTGAATGAGGGGGTGGGCCTTGAGCTGCTCTGGGGACCCCAAGCAATTGCTTAGTCTTCTTATGCCAAGCGCTGGCTCGGTTCATGTTACCTGAGCTTATCATACAGGCTCCCTGTCCTTCTTAAAGTGCAGCTGGATATTGAGAAAATGTAACACTATGTCCTCCTGAAAAGAGGCCAGGAAAGCCAGTCTTCCCAGTTCCACTGTGAGATTCTGTGGCCTGCAAAGTACAGAAGATCAGAGTATGGTCCCTTCTGCCCTTAAAGTCTGTGAGTATAGCATCAGAGTACAGCGAATTCCTGCACTACATGGGAGAAGTCGGGGAAAGGAAGGGAAGCCATCATTATTCCTTTGTATTTAAGGCCTGGCAAATCCTTTTAGGACAGCAAGATATTCAACAGGATTTAGTGCTGATCAGTGGGGCTTCCATTTCTGATCCTACAGCTGGCTGACTATGTAATATTTGACAAGTCACTTAGAGCCTCTGTGCCTCATCTATCTTGTCTAAAATGAGAATAATCCCTACTGTTTGTACAACATTTTGAGTTCAACAATGGAAACTCTCTAGACAGCCACAAAATATTATGTTTGGATTCTTTGTTGTTGTTGTTGTTAGAATTCGGCTAGGATGTTCAAAATGTTGCTGTTAGGGTTTAATGCCAGTACTGGTCAACATCTGACCAATTATCAAACATCATGTTGTCATATTTTTAAAGTCCCATGTTATAAATGAGTAAGAGCTCAGGGCAGGCAGACTGTGAAGTCATTTTACCTCAAAACAGCCTGGATAGCAAGAATCTTCCTGTCTTTAGCCCTGGGTGCTGGAGGGGTGGGAGGGAATAATTTCTGACTCCCAGCTCAGTCAAGCCCTTTGCTTCTCCACTGAGACTATCAAAAAGAAAAGTGCTGTTAGTGTTGATGGTGGCTTTTAACAAACTGAATTTATCCATTAGAAAATGAGCTGTGACCGTCATTTAATTGCACAGAGGCCATGAACTTCCAGGCAGTAATACATTTGGGCCACATTTCTAGAGGTGAAAGGTTCTGTATCCTATTACCAACCCCTATAACCACTGTACCCACTGGTTTAATTAGCATAAGTGCATCCAGATTTTACACAATGCTAGCAAATATATCATCATATTAATTATGCAATAATTGTATGGAAATCTTGTCACTCCTAAGGAGGCTTTCTTTCCAGTTTAGAGTGGGTGAGGGGGCAGTGCTGGAGATCGCTAGGCCAAAGAATGTTTTTCTATGCAATAAATGCCTATGGGGGGAAAATTGTATTCAAGATACTTATATATTCCCCTTCTTCCTGCCCCACCTTTTTTAAGAAAGGAAATCCAGGAAGTTGGACAACTTTAAAAAAAAGTAATTGCAAAGAGAAGGAAGATGTGGTTCAATTTAACTCTGCATGGTAGCTTTGTAATTACTCCTAATCTAAGTATCATTAAGAATTTGAACTGATTAAAGAAATGAACTTTTTAGGGTCAAAAATCAACATTCAAAAAATGAGAAGAAGCTTTATTAAGAACCTTGCAAAATGTTACCTTAAAGCCTAATCAGTCCTGCACCTGCTGAACTAAGGACAGCAGGGGAAGACAGGGTTTAACTGGCTGGTGATTCATTCCTTCCTACTGTATGCTGGTCAGGTTGCTGCTCACTCCTGTTGCAAAGAAGATTGGGTAGGGCAGTAGGAGGCCCCCTTCTCCACCTGTGGAGAGTGACTTCATGTGAAAAAGTCATATTTGACTCCTATGAAGCCCCAAGGTCTGCAAAAATTTAAAGGAATCAACATCTAATGCTGCTGAGATGTTTGTCCCTGAGGAGCTAATGTAAGGTGAATCACAAGGGATAGTGGGATTACTTGTGCCTTTTATTGCTTCTAAATTATATTTGTATAGTTCAGATTCGACTTGTTTTACATTAGAAATGTCAGGTCTTGTTTTTCTGTGGAGAGTTAGTGGGATAATATCACAAGGAAGAGGTTGAAATCTGAGCAACTATATACCCAACCCTGAATTGAACAGAAGGATCAACATGCCTTAACTATCCTTTGAGAGCAGCAGCTCAGCTTTCAGCCTCTTGTGATGTCATGCCCGCTAGTCCTCCAGAGTGTCTGGCAGCAAAGCTGGGAACCCAGCTCCCAGTGTTTTTCTTCTTTTGTTCTTTCTTTCTTAACCATGGAATAATCTTTGGTGCAGAATTTCTACATTGGGCGGAACAACCTCCCTATCATATCCTCCTTTATTCCCTTGAGCTTCATGTTCACGTGAGGAACCTTTCCCCCTCCTACCACTAACCTACGGTAAGTCAGGGTGGAGTTTTGCAAACATCTTAAAAATAGGAACAGATCTTTGAATGTAGATTTCAAATGAATCGTAATGATGAGCAGCTCCTTCCAAAGAATTGGAATTAACACACACATTTAAATACTTATCTAGACCAGGGGTAGGCAACCTATGGCACGGGTGCTGAAGGCGGCACATGAGCTGATTTTCAGTGGCACTCACACTGCCTCGGCCCTGGCCACCGGTCCAGGTGGCTCTGCATTTTAATTGATTTTTAAATGAAGCTTCTTGAACATTTTTAAAACCTTATTTACTTTACATACAACAATAGTTTAGTTATATATTAGAGACTTATAGAAAGAGACCTTCTAAAAACATTAAAATGTATGACTGGCACACGAAACCTTAAATTAGAGTGAATAAATGAAGACTCGGCACACGACTTCTGAAAGGTTGCTGACCCCTGACCTAGACAAAGCAATATGTGTGCACTGGAATACAAACTTATAACAACCTTAGGCCCTGGTCCTATCTGAGTACCTTTGCTCAAATGAGCAATCCCCCCTGAAGTTAATAGGAAACTTCACATGAGTAAAGATAAGTGTAAGACTTTGCACAATTTGGGATGACAGTTCATAATATTTGACACTTGATACGTACAGTTTATTGATACCAGAAGTATTTTGCTCTTGAGCGCCTGGCTTTCTTTGCCATGTCTCCTTTTGTATCTGCAAGAACACCTTTTTTCCAGTTTTAATCCTTTCCCCTATTCCTAGGAACAGCTCACTATTGCTTAAGTGAACAACTGCAGGCTCTAGCTCACTCTCGCACTTATGCTCTGAGCAGTCAACCCTGAGTTAAAAACTCAGTCCTTTATAGCAATAACAGTTAAAGAAATACAAACCTACACATTTTGTGCAAATCAGAAAATAGACATACTGTTCATTCTACTGTTGCAGATACATGGCCTTTTCTTAACACCACTGTTTTTCCATTCCACGCCGAGAGCTCAATTTTTCAGGCCCACATTTTGTTCCCAATCTTGTAAATGTTTACACAGGTGAACCATACCATTGATTTCAATGGGGCTGGTCAAGAGCATAAAATTATTTACATGCATAAGTGTTTGCAGGATCTGGTACACAATGGCCAAGAAAAAAAGAGAGAGCTCAATTTTACTCTTCTCTATAGAAACTGCAGAAAATTTTGCCAGTGATGTAAAATGGAAGCTGAATTGAGCCTTAAATTAGGTGCTGTAAATACACCTACCTGAGATCTATGAATATTCTCCCAGGTTTGCAGCCCCTTGTGATTGCATATCTCCAGAGGTGTTCTCCAGGACTGGACCTTCTAAAAAAGCTCAGTGTTGGCCCCAACTGCTCTAACATAAGCGGGAGCAGAGTTAGAACAATGTTGCATGCTTTTGAAAAAAACACCGAATATCCTCCTTAAATGCTACCAGCAGACTCTATATTCAGTTCTGAAATTGATTAGTAAGGTAGAATTTTCTTTAAATGCAATAGTTACAGGTACAGGATAAATTTTCAAGGGCCAAACCCAGAGCAGTTAATTTCAAATCTTTTTAAAAAAGAACCAAGACAAGTTTCTGGAAACTGAATATTGTGGGTTCAACCACTGACTAAAGGAAGGGAACAGACTAACATGGGTTTTGGTTTGTTTCTTTGGTATGATGTCAAGATTGATCATGATGCATGCGATGATGCTGTCTTTATCAAGAGGCATAAAACCACAAGTAGTCCTTCTCTTGTGTATTAAAGATACCTTAGCACTTCCTGCAAGACTAGGGCCTGGTCTACGCTGTGGGGGGTGTTGATGTAAGATACGCAACTTCAGCTATGCTAAAGCGTAGCTGAAGTCAAAGTATCTTAGTTTGACTTACCTGGCTGTCCTCACAGCGGTAAGTTCACCGCTGCGGCTCCCCCATCGACTTTGCTTACTCCTCCTGCCGAGGGGGAGTATGAGCGTCGATTCGGGGATTGATTTATCACATCTAGATGAGACAGGGATCGATTTATCATGTCTAGACGAGACATGGTAAATTGATCCCCGATACATCGATTACGGGTAGTGTAGACGTGGCCTAGGGTGGTATCTCCGGTGTCCTGCTTGAATCCAGTTTGAATAACTATATCCAATATATTTAAATTCATCTTGTTCATGCTTTAGCAGGTTTTAATACCATCCCATTGTCTGAAATGGGAAACTACTATGTCAAGAAAGCAATGTACAGCATTATAGTTTCAAACACTACTGTCCGCCTCTCCACAACTTCTTACGTTGATTTGAATGCTAAAACCTAGAAACGCTATCTTTGCAATTACAGACAATCACTTTTTCCCTTACGCATTATGTAGAAGTCAATATTATTTTTCTGTGACTATGGTTTACTGTACAGGCAATTTTGACAGGTGATTTAATGCACTATTCATCCATTTGAATAAGCTTTCCAGTTGCTTTTTGTTGTACTAAGGGAGAAATTGGCCGTGTCCATCAACTGTAAAATTTAGGCTTCAATAAACTTTAAGGATGCCTATACAACCCACCTCACAACCACACACCCAATTTTAATAATACTTAGCAACTTGCATAGTGTTTTACTTCTCCATAGCACAGAGGTCTGAACATTAATCCTTATAACACTCCCAAAAGTAGATAAGTATTATCTGTATTTTACAGATAACTCTGTAGGGTCAAATTCAGATCTTATATAAGTAGCTGCATCTCCACTTGCTATGCACATTTGTTGATGTCTGAGAATGGAAACTAGACTACATGGAAGGTTGCCTCAGAAAACCAACTTCTAATGAAATGTGGATTAAGATTCAGATGAGCATTCTAAAATTTTTGGTTTTTATCTAAGTGATTCTCCAAACCTCTTGAAGTTTGCCCATCACTTATCCAGGCAATAAGGTGCAGATTCTGCATATCTCTAGCAAACAGTTACTGATAGACTGCATATTATAAAGCATGGGTGTGATTTTAAAATGTGCCTGAATGACTTAGGAAAACACGTCTCATTGACTTGCAATGGGACTTGTAGTCCTTAGGTATCCTATTAAAAAAAAAAGTTTTGGTATAACCTAGGGTGAGAATTGAAACTGATTTAATTATACCAATATAACCCTCCTCATAGGTGCTTTTATTCCAGTATAAGGCTGCCTCAAAACACTACACAGACTATACTGGCAAAACAATGTTAGTGTGGCTATGGTGCTAGTATAACCTATAGTGTAAACAGATCCTACACTGATGGAAGGGAATTTTCCATTGGTACATGAATGCCATCTCCTCAAAGTTACCTGTGTTGATGGAAGCATTCATCCATCACCAAAGCTGCATCTACACTGGGGGTTAGGTTGGTATAGCTGTGTAAGTGAGGGGTGTGGTTTTCCCAACCCCTGACCAACACAGATACCTTGACCTGACTTTTAAGCGTAAATCAAGAGGGCCTTTTTTTTGGTTTAGTTTATGTCTCTGGGGTAGGGGTTAAGCTTAAATTGAAACAGTGTACTCTTATACTGTCTGGAATAAATGTGTCCACAAAGGGGGTTATACCAATATAAAGACACCTGTACAACTGATAAAACTTTCCAGTGTAGACAAAGCCTATGTCACTTTAGTGCCAGCTGGGTATGACACTTTTCCAATCAAAACTATCTTCATGACAAGTATGTTAAATGCTACAGCACAGAGCAGTCATCATTGGGTTAATAAATAGCACATGATAGTTTTCCATAATGGCACATACCAGATGACTGCATGCTAATGTATGAATTTCTTTTTCTGTGTTTTAAAGCATTCATGCTCAAGGGAGAGTTCCTCTTCTCCCAACAGCTATTTTTGCCTTCCAGCTGCTAGTTGATCTTTTCCAGCTCTTGTTCATAATTCTTCCTCAAAGAATCTTTCAGTGAAACTTTTTCAGTCAGACTGTAGTATAACATTTCTGCAAAGCCATTGTTCCTTTGTTCTCTTTCTCCAGATTGGCTTGTACTTGTAAGCAGCTTTCTTCATAAACCCAAGAGAAATCTTCTCTTTCCTTTTGTCTCTACTGAGAGAAAGACAGACCAACAGCCCAAGTCAGTTATAAGCCCTGAAATGTGTGTTTTTCCCAGTGTTTTGGTATTGGTTACTGCCATGGCCTTTACCTGTTCCCTTGGCCAGCCAGGAGAAGACACACCCTCAGTCAATACAATCAAAAGCCATTTAATTAAAAGCTATTCAAATGCTTTAAAAATGTTTGCTTCCTGCAAATCCCAGTGTCAAGAAGCAGTCATTTGACACCTTTCAAAAGCTGCCAGTGTAGAGTAAAAACAGCAGGATGATTCTATTCGTAAATCATTTTTAGGTCTGAACTGTTATAATGAAGACCTAAGTTATGTTTCCGAGGGGACATGGAGGGACACTTGCACAGGCGTCATTGGTTCTTTCTGGCATTTTCTGACTGTATAGTGGCTGCAGTATATGGTACCAAGGATTGTAAGAATTTTACTTACACACACACACACAGTAGTGCAAATATAGGCTAAATTATTCAGAGTCCTTGCAAATGTGTTATTGGTATGCCCACATAGCGCCCAGATGGTCACAACTGTATGCAGATAATTCACTTGTCGGTACACCTTGGGTATTTGCATGCATGAGCTGACGTGTGCAAATCCACATGCAATATGGCAAGCATGTAACCTTTTGAAAATTTGGCCTTTGATGTCTCAATAAATGCTTTTAGGTTTGAATGGAGAATCCCTTGAGAGTTCAAGGTGAAATATAATGCAAGCAGGCTCTGAATAGAAACCCCAGTGTTCTGAACCTGCCATTCCTCGTCCCAGGCTATTACAGGAGTTCTGAGAGAAGAAGTAGTACCTGCTTTAACAGCAAATTAAGCATAAAGATTTTAATCTGAAAAAAGCTGTTGAATGGAAGGTTTAAAAGTCATGGGGAGCCTGGCTCCTCTGCTCCTTGGTTTGTGGGCGCAATGCTGTGGTCAGCTGGTGCAGTGCAAGGTCCCCCATCTGTTTCAATCTAATTTAACCCATGATTCAGTAGCTTTGTTTTGATGTGTTATGATGAGGCTCACTCAGGATTCAACTCACAAGGCATTTGGAGAAGTGCCAGTTCTGCTTGATCAAACAATTTTATTAGCTTATTAAATATATGGAGAGGTTGAGAGCAAATACAGAAGGGATTGCCCTTGCCCATGCAATAAGCATCTCTGAGGGTGTCACTGGGCTTTAAAACTCCTCCTTGACTTCAGTGCGACCAGAGTTGGGCCAATGCTGAGCACTTCTGAAAATCTCACCTTTAATGTTTGCACATTATAGAGCTCAGATGAAGATCTGTTCCTTTTGTGGCAATTTAGTGGACACACTTTCTTGCTCTTATTAGTAGCCAAGTCACTTGCATCTTGGTACTTTGAGGGGAAACATACCCTTGGGATTTCAGGGTATACAATGAGCTGACAATTGCAGCTGTAGTGAGCCAGTGTCTTTTGTGATAAAGAAGGTAAATCCTGGAGGCATTCTGCTGAAATCCTGAACTGGACACCTCATTCTGCATCCCAGATATGGACTGGGGCTGGAGGAAGAGAAGTAGTTCTTGGTGGAGGGTTCTTACCTCTGGAACTCATTCTCCTTGCTGGTTTTTCAGATCCCAACATGATGGCCTGAAGGGATGGTGCAAGACCAGTTTGTTTACCCAAAATTTTGCTTGAGCCAGGTAAGTGGGTCATCTTTCCCACCCCCCTCCTGATATTGGTGGCTAATAGCCCTTTCTGGGTCATTTCCATCAGGCTTGATGGTCGTGTTTGTTCTCTTATTGATTACTGCAGGCAGATGTTTTTTCACAATGTGTTTTTGATCTTTCCTGTGAATTTGCCCAGATGCTATAAAAAAAAATACACCTAATGATGTGGCTGTGTTGCTTTACCAGGTAGTTGTGCAGTCTCACCCACCCCACAGACTATAAAGGTCCAAACCCAGTCAGTACAGGAGTGAAAGACTGCCATGGAATAACTGTCAGAAGAGGACGAGTCATTCAGTAGGTGGCACTCCTCCATCCTCTGTTAGTACTGAATCATGGAGTTTAGGGCAGAAAGTTGTTATCTGAAAGATGAGATGTAAAGCTAAGGTCCTGATAATGTGAGAGACAGGGTGAGTGAGGTAATGTTTTTTATTGGACCAACATCTGTTAGTGCGAGAGATAAGCGTTCAAGCCATCCAGAGCTCTTCTTCCTGATAACATGTCAGTATTATTAAAGTTCCAGTAGCCTGCCTATGTAAGGTACTTACATTGAATACCAAAGTATTTGAGTTCCCCATGACCTTTATTGTATTTATCCTGTGAGCGGAGAAAATACTGTTATTCCCATTTTACCCATGAGGACCTGAGACACAGTGAGGATACATGACTTGGCCACAGGAAGTCATTGGCAGAGCAGGGAATGCTTTTCACAAAAAGGAGGAGGTCCGGATTAAATTCCAAATTTGTTTGATAAGTTCTGGGTGCCCTCCCTAACTTCACTGCAATTCAAATGAATCTTGCCACCTCCTTTTCACACTGTCATGTAGTGCTGCTGCATGCTGTTATATTTCTGCTACATTTCACTTCAGAGGTGGCTGTGTTTCTGTGAATTGCATACTGATTCCTATGCAGACAATCTGCAAAGTGCTTTGGGATCCCTCTGGATAAAAGATGCTGTATAAATATAAATTGTCACAAGAGTGCCTATTAGGTACCTGACAGTAGCTGTGGTCTTGTGGCAGAAATGCAGGCACATGCATTGGGTCACAAAATACATTTTAAAAATTATCTTTGCTTGCCGGGTGTTTGATAAAGTGGGTCTGAGATATGCACAGGTTGGCTGGCATGTCACACTGCTGACAGATATATAAGATTGTATAATGTTCAAATAATATAAATATTCACCACAATTATAAAGCAATAAAAGTGATCTCCCCACCCCTGGGATAGGCTGGTCTGACAAGCTCTTAGGCTGCACCCTTTGGAAGGAACTTGTGTCCTGTTGGAGATTCTAAAGTCTGTTAGCTTTAAGGGACTAGCTGGTTCCAGCGGGCAGCGCCTTTCTTTTCCCTCTGCTGTTTCTAGTGGCTCCCCAAGCTTGGGCCTTGTCTACATGGGAAAGTCTTTGGGGTACAATTTTTAAACCACTGACCACTAATAAGAGTGTTCACACAGGAGGAGGAGGGTGATATCTGTTTAATTATATCTGTGTAACTGGTAAAACCTTCCTGCTAGACCTAAGGCCTAAGATGGCTCACTTGGGGTGGGGTCTGGGAGTGACATGGGGATGAAAAAACCCATGAGCCTGACTCAGATGACCCAGGCCAGCTGCGGCTGTGCCGAGGGGCTTTAATCCCCCTGTAAATGTACCCTCAATCTCTTGTAAACAGTGTCCTTAAATAATGGTCACAGTCCCATAAGACATGACACTTCTGTACCCCTGATATACTTGTTGTAGTAATAAATCCCAAAGGAAATCACTCAAAGTGGCTCCTTTTACAGAAGTTGTTAGAAGAAGGCCAAAGAATGTAGGCTATATTTATCAGATGGGGGACTCTATCCTGGGAATCAGTGACTCTGAAAAAGATCTGGGGGTTGTGGTGGATAGTCAGCTGAATATTAGATCCCAGTGCAACACTGGGCTGACAGGGCTAATGTGATCCTTGGATACATAAACGGGAATCTTGAGTGGGAGTAGAGAGGTTATTTTACCCCTGTGTTTGACACTGGTGAACTACTGCTGGAATACTGTGTCTAATTGAAGAAGAATGTTGATAAATTGGAGAGGGTTCACAGAAGAGCCATGAGAATGATTAAAAGTTTAAAAATAATGCTTTGTATTGATATACTTAATACCTCATCTATTTAGCTTATCAAAGGGAAGGCTAAGAGGTCACTTGATTACAGTCTGTAAGTACCTACATGGGGATCAATTGTTTGATATGGGCTCTTTGATCTAGCAAACAAAGGTATAACATGACCCAAAGCCTGGAGGTTAAAGATAGACAAATTCAGACAGGAAATAAAGTGCCAAGTTTTAACAGTGAGGGAAATTAACTATTGGCACAGTTTACCAAGGCTCATAGTGGATTCTCTATCATCAGTAATTTTTAATCAAGATTTGATGTTTTTCTAAAAGAGATGCCCTAGGAATTATTTAGGAGAAGTTCTGTGGCCTGTGTTATACAAGAGGTCAGACTTGATGATCACAATGGTCCCGTTGGCCCTTGGAATTTATGAAAGTCTGGAAAGGAGAAAAAAATCACCAGGAACAGTTAAATTAAGAGGGAAGAACAATTTCCTCCACTATTGGGATTATTGGGTGAAGCTGGGTCATGCAGGAGGTCATAACACCCATTTTTGCAACTTATGGGCTCGTAACATCTATGAACTTTGAAGCTCAGTCAGCCCCTTACCTTGGCACTCTCCTCACCATCCTGACAAACCAGTTTAAAAACACACTGATTACAATTTTATTTGTTGGACTATGAAACATAATTTTCTTATTGATACTCTGCCAAGGCTATAACTTGCCCAAAGCTTTTCCCCCTTACACTTAACATTAAGTTTTTCCTCCCTGAAAATTCAGGAATGGAATTCTCTCTATTCTTCAAAGTCCAGGAATACACTGGGTGTTCCCACTATCTTGGTACCTTGAGGGGACACCCTTGGGATCTCAGGATATACATCAAGTTGACAATTGCTGTTGTACTGAGCCAGTGTCTTTTACTTTCAAGAGCAAGGGTGTGACTAATAATTTTGGCACATTCGGGGCTCCCTCTTGGCTTGTTAGGCCCAAAAAGAATCTGCAGGTTTCGTGGGCATTCTACAGCCATCTCTCATACACTGGTCACTATAATAATATATTGGGGTAGGGAAGAGAATATTTTAGCTCTTCTGAAAATCAAAAGCATGGTAAAATAGCTTAATAAGGGGCATGCCTAGGCTCATTGATTTTGTTAGATTTCACATACGAGGATTTAATGTGAAGATGGTTTAACTTGGTGCTTGAGTCATTAAAATGAAAGAGTTTTACCATGCCAAAATATTAAAAGCATGAGACCTTTTAAAAACAGTAACTGGCATTCCATCCTGCCCAATACGTTGATCTGGTTTTGGACTCCTTTCCCCAAATCTAGGTGGGCACTGAACTCATTTATACCCTTTGTTTCATTCACCTTCCTTAGCAGATGATTTCACAGTGTGTATTTACTATTACCCTCTGTTCAGTTCTATTGTAGATTCCTAATATTTAGGTTATAGGTCCCCTAGTTTAGATTCTTTCAGTGGTGCGAATTTCTCCCCAGGATTTTTTTTTAAGTCAGTTCAGATGTTTGAATAGCATATGTTTCACTTACTGAGAACCATTTTTTTTTTTGCTTGATATAAAGCTTTGGTGTATGTAATCAAGGCTATTCCTCAATACACACAAGGATATATGTCTTCAGATCTATTTCCAGTAGAACAGCTGTTCCCACAAGACAGTAGTGATATACATTATGCAGCCTCTTGATCAGCAAAATGACAGAATCTGAAGTCTTCAGAGAAGCCACCTGCAATGGAGATCAGAAAAATTCCCTCCACCCCAACCCAAAAATATGAAGAAAGCTAACTCCTCAGTATATTCTTCATGCACTTGCTTGGAACATTCTGAACACTGTAGAACGTTAGCTATTAATTGTATCAGTGCTAAAGGGTTCAATGAATAGGAACAACAGCAGTTGAAGAATAAGACATAATGTGCTGTGAGTTATTTACAAGTGTGGTAGGTATAAGCAGACTGTGAGGTACAAGACATAACGGAATGTCTTCAAAAGTATAACATCTGTTATTAAACCCAGCTTTGGACGTCCATATTTAGATGTGGCCTTTACACTCTTTGATGGGCGCAGGCAATCTGATTTGCTGAGGCTATAGCAAATTGGCAACAAAACAGTGTATTGAGCTGAGACTCACTATGTGCTTTATTGCATATGCATTATGAGCCTGAACCAGTTCCCACTGAAGTCAACTCCTATGTTAGGATTCTAAGGAATACTTGGACTACAATAAAGTTGATTCTAATTCTCAGCTGATAGGTGACAGGATGTTTCCCAGTTGAGAAAAGCTATTGGAGAAAATTGTTCTTCCTGCACAGTTGTTTTCTGGTTTTTGAAAATCTGTGGGGTGGAGTTTTACCAATACGTTCTAGGTGAGCAGAGGTAGGCCAATGCTGAGTGCTTCTGAAAATCCTAGTCTCCATGTCTAATCATTGAAACAAGCATTCATTTTGAAGTCAATGGTAAAACTCCCACTGATTTTCACAGAAGCAGAGTTGAGCACTTTTGAAAATTCAATGAGCACTTTTGAAAATTTCACCCTGAAATCAACACTATTTTCTTTTATTCTATACGTTCTCTCCTCAAAGAATCTAGATTTCCTGGTACTTCTAGAAAATGAGTTGTCATTGGTGCAGATCCCTTATACCGCTTTGTGTTTCTTGGAATATATGATATCATTAGGCCACAAGATTGCATGGTCCAACAACCTGCTTTATGTGAATGTGCAGTCGCCAGGTCATGCATTTAAATGAGCACACATTTGAATGTGTGACTGAAGGCTGTACATTCAAAGACAGGCACTGGGATATTTATCAGTATTTTCTTTTTCTTCTCTTGATTCTTCTTCTTTTAAAAAATAAATTAGAAGAAAGAGTTCAAAGAGAAAACACCATGCTAATGTGATGATTGAGATTTTAAATGCACAAAAAGTCATTACATTCAAAAGTTAGGTTGTCCCAGCAGCCATGTCTTGTAAATATGGGGGGGAGGGAGGAGGAAACAAAATTGATGCCACACATAAATATAAAATACTCCTTATGCAAATAGGTGCAAGTTACAGTTGAATGCAGTAGGTCACAATGACACGCACAGCAAATCTGATTTTTTGGGGGGAGGGGGAGTTTAACAAATTGAGCTTGAGGGTTTATCCACCTGATAATGGATATCTCTGGGCACAGTTTTATGAACATTCCATAAAAGTTGTGTGCAGTATGTCATTGTACGGCAAACACTGCAGGAGAGCTATTGTAAAGTAGCATGATCTGCTTATTATCTGCACTCAATCAGCAATTAAGCAGCAGCACTGGTATATTGATACATCATGTTATTACTATGATAATAAAGGTCAAGCCAAAGTCTGGGTGCTCGCATCTCAGATGTTTCCTCAGATCTAGAATTGAGGATCCAACTCAGTCTTTTGTTAAAAATTGGCCTGATTTTAAAAGGAATGAATATACAACACACTAAAGCTTAGGGATCGGGGTCTAAACCAAAATATTGGGCCTGGTTCACTTTAGAGTTCATAGTTTAAATGTATCTCTAGAAAAGGTGACTCCAAACAACTCAACAGGGGAAAGCTCAGATCTGAATCCATATTTTTGAACTCCCGAGTTTGGGAGTGCTCAGAAGCAGAGCTCTGGTTTGGCCAGTTATAGAGAGATGCATTTTTTATTTAAGATTTAATTGAGGCTCATCTTTACGAAAGAGCAACAATACTTTGCATCCACATGCACCTTTCAGCTGGGACTCTCCAAGTGCTTTACAAACATTAGTTCAGGCTTACAGTCCCCCTGTGAGGTAGGCAAACATTACACCTCTCTTTTTGTTTTGTTTTTGTAGAAGAGAACTCCATATAATTTGCTAAAGGAATGTATGCTCTTCCATTAGAAAACAAGACAAGGGAAAAAGCATTTTCTGGCTGTGTGTTTGGATTACTGCTCTCATGAGGCCCTGGTACCCACAATACCATGTCGATTTCTCACTATGCAATTTAAGGATAGTGGTTGTGGAAGCGAGTAAGCTGAAGGTAAGGCTGGGACAGAGGTGGATTTTAGTATACTCTCACTTAGCTGTCAGCTTCCAATTCTGAAAATGTATGTTTTGACTCATCTAGAATATCAGTTGATGCGTTGTTTTAATAAGCAGGGCTAGAAGACGGCACCAAAGTGCCACTTTCCAAAAATGTGCATCTCCAAATTTTCAGCCCAGGCTGTCTGACCTATTGTGAGATTGTAAGCAGCATACAGGGAGAATGAAGATGGCAGTAATGGAAAAGGTGAAAGAGGAAACAGAGATAAAGCTAGTATGATTCAGCCATATCACTCCAGCTGCGATCTTGTCAGCTTTTGCAAGCTAAGCAGGGCCATGACTTGTCAGTAACTGGACAGGATGTGCCTCAGAGAAATCAGAGAGCAGATGTCAGCACTGAAACCACCCTGGAGCATGGTACTAGGGGGCACTGTGCTATTGCAGCACTTGGCCAAAAGTGACTAGCAATTTTAGGTGCATCAATTTCTAGGTGACTATCAAAGGGCACAATTTCCCTGCAGCACCCTTCTGGCTAAATGTGGCTCTGATGAGGGCTGCCTTAGTCTCCCTTTCATTCAGGATCCCTTACAGGGTCCACACGGTCCAGATATTCAAACCATTCCCCCTTCTGGAGTCCAGTTTATTAAGTCCTGCACAAAGTCTTTCAAAAAAGAAAAACTTACAAAGCCTTCATCCCAGTTTTAGATGTGCCCAACCCCCCATCCCTGAGAGTCTTCCTCCCAATATCTCTTGGACTTTTTCACACACCTTCCTCACTGGTGTCGTCTTTACTCCCAGCAGTAGTTCCAGGCATCTGCCTCCCACATGCAGATGTCTCACCCCTTATAAGGCACAGATGCCTTCCCTGAAGCCAGTTGTGCAGCCAGACCTGCTGCAGTGGACCTTGCTCCCTCTTAAAGGGACCTGTCATCCTGAGACAGTGGCCATAATAAGGTACTTTGGACTCAAGGGGCCTGATTTTCAGAGGGGGCTGCTCAGCACTTTGTGAAAATCAGGCCCCTTTAAAGTGTCCCAAGTTGGGCATCAAAATCTTGAGTCGCTCTTGAAGATATAGGCTGTTTGTCTTGGCTGACTGGTAAAATCAATTCTCTCACTTTGAGGGATTTCTCATTTGCTCATCATTGTTATATGCATCTATTGGATGACAGAGGGTCATTCAAAATCTCCATGCACTATTTCCAGCAAATATAGTGTCAAACGCCCTGATGTTTTGCTCAAATTATAATTTTGGAAATTACATTCTCCTGACCTAAATTCTCCCGAACTGCAATTAGGATTAGTATTCTTCTTCACCTCCTAACTGAAACTGTTTTGTTCTCTTGCTGCATACAGCTACAAAATTGCTGTGTTCCACTCTAGAAGTGGTTGCATTGCATTAGCTGGTGAATGACTCCTGCATATATAGTGCTTTGGTATCCTTTGTGTTATATTTTCCACACACAAAGTAGCAATATGTGCTTCCAGCCCAGATGCTTAATTTTAGATTAAGGGGAAAAAAGTGTCTCAGGGGAGAGAGAGAGCGAGAGCACAGTGTGAGTCCTTCGCTCTTCAAAATTTTCTGTCTGGAATTGTCTCACAGCTCCATGCTCCAAGCAATTAGTAGAAAGAATTCAACTTTAAAGGAGCAGTTCACAGAAAACAAATGAAAGTTGCATAGCTACAAACAGTATAAAATAAAATGGGATAAAAATATACAAAAATTATATATAAAAATAATGTGACAGCATACAGATTCTAGGCAGGGTACTGTACAATTAAATTTAGCAGAGCTCTAAAATAATTAAAAATGTCAATTAAAAACAAACAATAAAAAACCTTGCTTTGAAAGTCAGTGCAGACTTTCTATTCTGAACAGTCCAAAACTGAGGATCACAGTTAGAAAAGTTCTAGGGTAGAATTTTCAAAGGCACTTAAGGGTGTTTGACACTCCACTACTGTAGGTTTTCAATTGGGTACCTAAATCCCTTAGTCACTTCTAAAAATTCCATTTCTGGCTCCTAGTGTCTCAAGATTGTTTTCAGGACAAAACTAAACAGCTTGCTGCTTCATAAAGCATTCAAGGAACATGGTCAGGTATGCCAGTCCACAACCATTCAGGGTCTTGGAAATACTGTAACTAAGAAGACTTTAATATTAATATGAAACTATTCAGGAATCCAGTACAAAGAGTTTAAAATAGCAGTGATAGGCTGGGATAACTGAATGCTTGTAACAATGAAAACTGCTGCATTTGGAATAAGCTGCATCATAGAAATAACATTGAAAATGAAGAGTTACAGTAACTTACAAAAGAGTCTATATTAGGGGTAAGCAACCTATGGCACGCATGCTGAAGGCGGCACGTGAGCTGATTTTCAGTGGCACTCACACTGACTGGGTCCTGGCCACCAATCTGGGGGGCTTTGCATTTTAATTTAATTTTAAATGAAGCTTCTTAAACATTTTAAAAACCTTATTTGTTTTACATACAACAATGGTTTAGTTATATATTATAAACTTATAGAAAGAGACCTTCTAAAAACATTAAAATGTATTACTGGCATGCGAAACCTTAAATTAGGGTGAATAAATGAAGAATCGGCACAACACTTCTGAAAGATTGCTGACCCCTGATCTATATCCTCAGTGAATGCAAGATTCCTATAATTTTACTGACAATCCAATTGACGTGCCTTGATCTCTCAGGGTGTAATAACAGCAGGAAGTTTGTATGAAAACAAAAAGACCAAAAGCCAAATGAAAACTAATTGATATCTTTAGTTTGTCCAAGCCCTTCATTTCTCTCATCCCAAGAGCTGGATTCAGATCTCTCCCCATGGATAATGTAAAAGCAGCAAAGAATCCTGTGGCGCCTTATAGACTAACAGACATTTTGGAGCATGAGCTTTCGTGGGTGAATAACCCATGCATGCATGCATCTGACGAAGTGGGTATTCATCCACGAAAACTCATGCTCCAAAACGTCTGTTAGTCTATAAGGTGCCACAGGATTCTTTGCTGCTTTTACAGATCCAGACGAGCACGGCTACCCCTCTGATACTTGACCCCATGGATAACGATGTACTGCCAATACTTTAACTGTGGGGGGTCCCATAAAGACTATCCTCCCTGCACCCAGTATCCCAGGTCTGTAAGTGTTCTTGCAGAGGACAATTTAAGCAGTAAGGTCTCTATTCTTTTTTCCCTATTGCAGGAAGGCAGCATAATAGGACAAACAAGCTTATATTAAGATACTACTTGCTAGAAATATTTACGTGTTGTTCCTGGAAAATACTGAATGAGCTAGATCCCTGCCATGGAGCTATGCCAATGTACACCAGCTGAGAATCAGTCCCTAGACTAGTTTATTGAAGATATAGCTTAGTACTATCCCACTTGTGCAAAGGGAGGGTAGAATGGGAAGGGAAAGCATAGCTTCTAGGGGGACCCAAAGGAATCCTCTTCAGGGAATTTAAAAAAAATCTGTAGCCTGGTGGAACTTGGTCCATTACAAAGTAAGTATGAAGAAGGCAGCAATCTAGCTTGCTGAGGATGAAGCCATAAATGACCATTGCAAGGTCTGCAGTAAAGAGCAATGGGCAAACCTTGTGAAGAACCTGGAGATAACAGCTACTTTAGAAGCTGTCCCAGCAGCGATTTGCATGGTGAGAGAGAAAGCCAGAGTAACTCACATATCAAGCTTGTCTCCATAGTGTTTTTCTCACCCTCTCAGCTCTTCTTAATGCCCACAAAATCCATTTGTCCTATCTAGCCTGAGCTGGCCAATCATTCCTTAACCAAATACAGACGCTAACCATGCAACTTGCTCTACAAAAAGTCAACTGTAAAGTTGGCACTGAGCAAAGTGTGAGGCTACCTCATCTCATTCCCCTTTAAAATATTCCCTAGCAGTTTCATTTCCACAGAGAACAGTGTGTTGCACAAGATGAAACTCAACAAGGGAGATTCTGAGGAGATTGTGACCATCACCATTGTGTGTGATGTCCTTTCCAGGAAAGACCCATCAAAAAGCTGTTCTGCCAACTCCAGCTAGGGCCCAGATAATCTACACATAATGGTCAGCAGTATCAAAAGGGGCTGTATAGGCTAAGAGGGATTAAAAATATTGGTCCTGTTATTTGAATAGTTGTCCTTGAAAATGCAAACAATAGTAGTATCTGCTAATTGTGTCTCTGGGATCATTAGGTTCTGTTGGTCACATAATGTGGCTGTGTAATCTAAGTTGGAAATGTTGAGGCTCTAGTTCTTGTTGCTTTGTCATAAGTACGTTTGTTCTGTTGCTCTCACTTTATTAGGGAGTGTGTGCAAACAAGAGGCATGTAAACATGGTCTGTGCAAAATTGTTACTGAAAAATTATAATACTATAATCTTCAAGAATGAGGGAGAGAAGTTACTCAGTATTATATAGGTGACAATATAAGGCCACATTGAATCTGTGAGACCATGAGGTGCACTGGGAGTAATGCGAAAGGACATCACCCTGACAGGACGTCCTAGGGCAGGTATCCTACCTCCAGGACCGTGACTACTGCTACGAGAGTTCAGGGTGCACTCCCAGCACTGCTGGCTGATGTGGCAGGAAAGTGAGTCCATAGCCCCATTGTTTCCCTGTCTAATCTGAGGAACTCTAGCACCATCCTTGTGTTCTCTCAACTATATACAACATGTGGCCAACTCGCATCAACTCCTAGTCAAGTCAGTGACTAGGAGGGCACACTATATCTCTCAATGATGCTTGACACCTCATAGCTAGTGGGTCAGATCCTATGTGGGCTG
Organism: Chelonoidis abingdonii; assembly: GCF_003597395.2. Lineage (NCBI taxonomy): Eukaryota > Metazoa > Chordata > Testudines > Testudinidae > Chelonoidis > Chelonoidis abingdonii. Next base: position 68,728,598 of record NC_133770.1, read on the forward strand.
GGATTATGGGTGGCCCTTGATTAGGGGCAGAAGCAGGGGGGAAGACCCTCCTACGCTCATAGTACAGACAATAAATTATGCAAACAGAAAAGTACAAAAGATCATTGAACAGATACTGTATATAATTATGGAGAAGATAGCCCAGAATTATTGTATATCATTATGACTTTAATTATTTCTATTACAGCAGCGCCTATGGGCCCCAACTGAGATCAACAAACCCTTGTGCTAGGCAATGTAGGTTCACATGGTGAGAGTATCTGGCTCAAAGAGCTTCCAGACTAATTAGACAAAGGAAGTTATTATATTATCACCCTTTTTACAGATGAAGAGATATGGCGAATTAACTTGCCTAAGGTGGCACAGGGAATCTGTGGCAGAGCCGGGATTTGAAGCCAGATCACTTGAGTCCCAGATCAGTGGCTTAACCACATGTAGAATTCATTACATTCCAAAATATTGTGTATTTACACAGTGAACACTCTAAGATTTTACCAAAGTGTCTTTGGATCTTCCAGAAATTTTGGAAATGGCCACATACCCCTGCAATACAGCACTTAGACCAGATGAGCGTGAAAAGGAGACAGACAAAGTGAAGAGCTGATACTCACTGACAGGTACACAGAGCAAGTGTCACTGAGACAGTGCTATAAGTGCTTAAGAGACAAAGATGATTTATTCAGGTCTTGGGCCCCTTGTTCCTTTATTACAGCCTGGAGAGGTCAGGGACAAGGTAGTCTCACGCAGCCAGAATCAACTGTTAACCCCCCAATACCTGTGCCACAGGGCTCTTTAGTTGTGTGAAATAAATTCAGCTGAGGAGGAAGAATTTCTTTTTGGGTTCAGAGCTTCCTAAAATGAGAAAGTGGAGAGGAACAACAGGTGGATTTAATTACTATCACAGAGACAGTCCAGAGTAACTCTTGGAACTCCTGGCTGCCTGGAGAATGCAGGCCTGGGCCCCTAATAAACACAGATCTGAGGGTATTTTTAGTATGTGTGTTTGACTAGGAGTATTCTGAGTGCAACATGACATCTCCACAATCAGTGCAGGATCACTGTAATCAGGACTGCAATTTGCACCTGGAGAAGCACTGAGACACAGGTCCTCAAAGGTATTCAGATGCCTAACACCCACTGATTTCACAGCACCTGAATACCTTTGAGGATCTGGGCCTGAGTCAATCAGTTATTCATTCTGCTTCACTGTCAGGGAAAACCTGCCCATAGTCGTGACATGCCCACTAGGTAGTGGTGTAGCTCCTGGAACAGAGGGGGCACTTGTAGGTGGTAGGGGTGGGTAAATAATATTTCACCAACCGCTGTGAAGTCCTTTTCATTCCACAGGGTTCCAAAAGGAACTTTTTTGGTTTATTTAGAATTTTTAGCAGAAATGTTTGTTGTCTTTGAAATCCTTCCCCCCCCCGCCCATTTTCCTTTTTCCATTTTTCCACTGAGAAAGGGAGAAAAGAAGAGGGAGGGGGAATGAAAACCCCCAAAAGTTCCTTTTTAGATTTCATCAAAAATGGTAATTTTTGAAAAAGTAAAAAACAAAGTCTTAATTTTGAGGGGCGTGGGAGGAGATCCTTTTTCAATGGGAAAAAAATGTAATTTGAAACATGCTGACCAGTTGTAGTGAAGATCCTGCCCAGGAGTCTGTATTCCTGATATACTGTTGGACACATGTTTCTTGGGGGCTTCTTCCATTGGAGGGACATAAGGTGTGTGGGGAGAGAACCATGCAGATCCACTGACCATTCCCTTGTGCAGGGTGGGAGACAGTTGATGGAGGGACTACTGCAGTCCTCTGACTGCACTGGCTATGGGGGAGGTGTTCTTCCATCACCATGCCTGAACACAGATTCCTCCATGCCCTAAGGATTTGGCCCTACAAGTGGGTGCCACTTGCCCGAGATGGATGTGGGGAGTCTTGCCTAGTGGCTGGAGCAGATGTCTGTAGCTAGGAATAGGCACCCGAAGTCAGAGCTAGGTATGTCTACACAGCAAGGAAAAACCTGCAGCTGACCTGTACCAGCTGACTCGAGCTTGCAGGGTTTGGGCTATGGGGCTGTTTCACTGCTGTGTAGACTTCCATTCTCAGGCTGGAGCCTGAGCTCTGGAACCCGCCAACCATGCAGGGTACTAGAACCTGGGCAGCAGCCTGAGCCCAGACATCTACATAGCAATGGAACAGCCAGAGCCGGTGCTAGACATAAGCAGACTAAGCCATTGCTTAGGGCCTAAAGCAGCACAAGGGGACCCCCTATTGACTTTGTATTATGTGTTGAGGGTTCCCAAAAATATTCCTGCTTAGGGCCTCCAATGGGCTGGCACCACCTAAACAGCCCCAGCCCTGCAAGCCGGAATTGGCTGGCACAGGCCAGCCGCGGGTCTCTAGTTGCTGCATTGACAAATCCTTACAGGCCTGATGTCAATGCCAAGGTGGGAAGTCAGAGCTAAGGTTAACAGCTGGGTTATGTAGCATGGGGCAGGGCACAACATACTGGCACAGAAGCTATTTCAGCAGCTGGTGAACTGTTGCTGCTGGGCTTAAGAGCCAGTCTCCTGACTCTTCACCATCCAGGCAGTGTAGGCAATCAGGCAGCCTTCCATAGGCCAGCTTGCACCCGTCAGGTTGTCTGGAGACTGGCTGTGCTGTAGGCCCTGGTTCCTGGCATCACCATACATGGTTACTTTTGATTCCTAATGAGTTAACTCGCTGGCATCTGCTGAAGAGCAACTTGATAAGTAACACTCAGTGATTGGATGGATTGATTGATTGATTCAGGCACTGGTTCCTCCCCATTTTACCTTCAGAAGACAGGAGTTTCTTGGCTGACAGCCAAATGATTGCTTAGGAGGGTGCACTTGCCCGGACAGTATTATCAGTCTCTTCAGTATGTGTATTGTGATCACTATTCTATATGCTCTAAAAGAACATGCATTACAATCTGTTCAAATCTAACCAGACTAACTAATAAGAAAACAAATGGGTAACTGGGTGTGGTGTCAACCTTTGCTCATGCTATGTTTGTTTGCAGTTGTTAGGAAGCAGGCTGAACCACTTATCTCGTTCAGTGAAAACCATACACTAACATTTAATTGTTGTCACAAGGAAACGGACATGTTCTTATAGGCACTGCTTTGGTTATGGAAAGGTAGTAGTCACCTGGCGTGTAATCTGCATTTCATTGGTGGGGCTGTGGAATCTTTAAATTGTCCATCAAATGTAGCTGTCAAAGTGTCTTTGTTAATATTTCAGTATTCATACTAATTATTATTATGTTGCCCTAGATAACTGGGAACCTCCCCAAATATAGTAGTGCACATGTATCAGGCAGGACAATTGTTTCCCACATTTTATATTTTGATCATTGGTTTTTTTTGTGTTTTTTTTTTTTTTAAATCTTTCTCATACGTTCACTTATATTTTGGGGTGTGTAACAAATGTTACTAATAACAAATGTATTTTATTATGCAGGGGTAATTACAAAAAATCCCTAATCAAAAATTGGAGAGACAAGGTGGGTGAGGGCATATGTTTTATTGAACCAACTTTCCTTGGTGAGAAAGACAAGTTGTTGAATTATATAGAGCTCTTATTTAGATCTGGGAAAGGTACTTAGGGTGTCACAGCTAACACAAGATCTAAGAGATAGTTTAGCATAAGTAGTTGGCACATATTCTAAGGAACCATTCAAGGTGAAGTGACTGGTTAACACCCCTGTAGTCAAAGGACAAAACAGGGGGGCTTAGTGGGTTACAGATTGTTATAATAAGCTATAAATCCAGTGTCTTTATTAAGACCATGATTTTTAGTGTCTAGTAGAGTAATGAATTTACGCTCACATCTTTTGAAAGTGTTGTGAAGGTTTCCTTTGAGGATGAGGACTGATAGATCAGATGTAGAGTGATATCTTTATGAGAAGTGTTCACCCAGAGGTGATAGGGTGTTTTTGTCTTTTATCATTTTCCTGTGTGATTTCATCTGAGAGCGTAATGATTGTCTGGTTTCACTCACATAGTTGCTACTGGGACATTTAGTGCACTGGATGATGTATACCACATGTTGTGATAGGCCGGTCTCCTAGATCTTGAAAGGTGTGTTGTGGGGGTGTTGATCATTGTAGCAGTGAAGAGATGTGTCTGCAGGTTTTGCATCTGCTGTTCTGGCAGGATCTGCTGCCACTTTGAATTGGTGGGGAGCTTGCTTCTGATGATGAGCTTGGAGAAGTTGGGGGGTTGTTTGAAGGCCAGAAAAGGGAGTTCCGGAAAAAATTCTTTCAGCAGTCCCCATCAAGTATGGGTTGTAATTGTTGATGATACCTCATATAAGTTCTAGCATGGGATGGTAGGTGACAACAAGGGGTGTGTGGTTGGAGAGGGTTTTATTTCTGTATTGAAGCAGGTTCTCTCAGCGTATTTGGGTGGCCGATTCCATGATGTGATCAATTTGTCTGGTGGAATAGCCTTGTTTGGTAAAAGCAGGTTTGGGTGTGTTAAGGTGGATATCCCAGACTTTCTCCTTGGATAAAAGATATTACCTCACTCACCTCATCTCCATAATATCCTGGGACTGATACAGCTACAATAACATGGCATACATAATCAAAACCTGGTTATTTTTACTAGAACATGGACCGCTCTTATAGTCCTGCTAAGGCAATACGAGGCTTGCCTGTACAAGTGCTGCAGGACGGGCTCCTCATTGGACAACTAATACTTAAAAACATGTTAGCTCAGCAAATGCAAGAATCCGGAGGGAATACAGCACTGCTTCTATGTGGACAAGGGCCTTTTAAGGCTTACCCCGTCTAGGTATTCATAAATTCTGCCGCAGACCCTATGATCACATAGAAACTCTGCATGTTGAAACTCAGAATTTCTAGTCCCTTCTAAAGGGATTTCCTCATATCCGTCTGCCTAGCTAGGCACTTATTTGGCTTCCACTACTGTAATGCCCATGGAAAGGTTGATTTGTCCCAACAAATGGACTTATTTGGGAGCTCACCTGTAATGAGGCTTATTACCTGTTAGGCAAAGGGGTTAAAAGCCAATCAGTGCATGTGTGATTGATTGCTGTCTGGGGGCAGAGGCTGGCAATGCTTAGGAAATGCAGAGGCTTTCACATGGAGAAAAACCAGTAGAGTGTAGGTTAGTGCTGGATAGGTGGAAGAGTGGTGAGTTCAGCACAGCAAGGAGAAGCTAGGAGGGTTGAGGGAGAAGCCAGAGGCCTGAGAACTAAGGGGCAGTTGTGTTAAGCACAAGCTGTGGGGAAGTAGCACAAGGGACCTTGGATGTAAGAAGCAGCCTGGGGAAACACTAGCACATCTGAAGAAGCAGACTAAGCTGCTTAATACAGAGTCCCTGGGCTGGAGCCCAGAGCAGAGGGTGGGCCTGGGTTCACCTACCACTCCCTGAAAAAGGGACATGTAAGACACCAGAAGGAGGATTGGGCCCAGGATGGGGTGGAAGACTGACACCAAAGGCTGAGTGGAAGAATAGCCCAAGGAGGTGGAAGGCTCTCATGGGTTGGGATGTCTTGTGATGTTTCAATTTAGATCTTTCCCTAACCTGGAAAGGGGTTGAACTTTGTGACTTGGTCTCAGCCACAGAAGACCTGGTGAGAGGCAAGTGGCCTGCAGGAGGTACTAGAGATGAGGGTTGCCTACGGTATTGCACCCAGACACAAAGGAATGCAATGGGTGGTGAGTACGCTACCTTATGCCATCATCAAACTGTAGTAAAACTATGCTGGTCTCTGTTCTTTCCAGATCTGGGCAATACTACACAACCAAGAAGGAAAATTTATCCTGCCCTTGCCTACTATGTAGCTGAGAATGTTGGATTAGATTTTTAAAGTACTGTAGAATGAAATCAAATTTACTGACAGCAGGGGTTCATACTGCTACCAAGTCTTTGTTGGCTTTTTGTTTATTAGTCACATTTTTCTTTTTGAGAAAATATCTATTTAGTTCACTTAATATTACACCATTTGCTATATGGAAGTAAAAGAGAAACAAAATGAGAGAGGGGTGAGAGAGAGAGATTAGCTAATCCAAAGCATCTTGCTTGGATAATTTCAGTTATGTATTTCCATATATATTTACTCTCTTTATATTTCTTATTTTAAAGTAGCATACATTTGGGACCTGTTGACATGCTAGGGTCTCTTCGGAGAGCAAATAACTATGCAGTAAGAATAACATTTGTGTGTGCACAAATTTGTTGGCATCAACATATCTGCTGCCAGCTAAAGAAAAGCGCTTAGTTCTAGCTTCTAAATGGATCCCCTAGAGTTAGGGTTTTGATACCAAGAATTATTTCTGAAAGACAGTGAATTAAATTACACTATATAGGAAGGCAGCTGCTTCTCCCAAGATCATAGAAATTGCAGTTTATAATCTATATTTTGGCCAAAACCCTCATATGATCCCTTGACATGTCCCTTATAAATAAACCAAGAGTGACCGATTACAAAATCTGAATTGTTTCATTTTAGCCTGTTATGCTTTGACACTTTTCTGCATTAACCCATTGTATTACTAAGTGTACGAGATCTGTCATAGGACATGCCTTCATCCCATTCATGGAAAGACTAATGAACATGTCTGCACTCAGGAAGCAATAATTAGGTGAATATGCTCTGCCTGAAGAAGGGAAGCTTAAACATGTGAAACTTACTAAGGAGCAGGAAGGGGGAGGAGAGTTTGCCTAGGAGGTGAGGGTGCTAGGAACTGCTGTTGAGCTCCAGGAGCAAGGGAAGCCCAGCCTGAGGCTGGGGCTGGCTTTTCCTTCCTCTGCCCTCCTTTTTTGGGGACAAATGGATATTGCCAGCCTGACATGGGGCAGGGGCCCCAGAAGGCTGCTCCTAGCCAGTGCCCTGTGCCTTGCAGCCAGGGACTCGAAGTAATTGGACTCAGAAAGGACCTCCGGAGAGAACTGAACTCCTATCAGGGACAGAAAGATTGCCCAGGAGTGGGGAGTCCTGTATGGGGCAAAGGGACAGGAGACCCAAAGGGTATGTCTACGATGCCATTAAAAAAACCTGCAGTACTAAGTCTCAAAGCCTGGGTCAGCTGATGGGGGCTCGGGCTCACACAGAGCCGAAACATCTACACTGTTGTCTTCAGCCCCCCTGAACCCAAATAAACTGACCTGGGCCAGCTCTGGTCGTGCTGTGGCTCTTTTACTGTAGTATGGACGTACCCAAAGAGATGCCACCGAGCCCAGGCTCAGAGTCAGCCAACTACAAGTCCAGAAAATGGTCAGGGATGATCTAGATAATACTTAGTCTGGTCTTGAGTCTCTTCCAGTCCTATGATTCCAAGAAACAGAACTTGAGTATTGTTCTTCTTCAGATCAATTGTGCTGTTCAGTAGGAAGAGGTCTGGTCTCGGTATACATTGTATATATCTCATAAATTTTTAGGAGAGCTGGGTGAGGGACTGTCTTTTACTGGACCAACTTCTGTTGATGGAAAAGACAAGCCTTTGAGCTCTACTGAGCTCTTCTTCATGTTTGGAAAATGTGATAGTTCGTTACTTACTTGAGCCTTGGTCACTTTTTAAAAAGCGAACTCCACCTAGTGGTCCAAGGGAAGTAATGCTGCTCGTACAGTGCTGCTTTATTTACTCGTTAGAGGCAAATCAAGGATACATGCCTATTATCTGGCTTAGAAAAGTTTGTGCAGATCAAAATATTCAATCATGTAAATACTGGAAAGGATACAATAAAGCAGGAAGTTTTATTATGTGCTAGGATAGTCCCAAAAGGTTAAAAAATAAAAAAAATTGTTACAAATATCTGTATGCATATCATGAGGGGACAACTCAGGTGATTTTTGTGCTTTATTGGAAATTGTTAAAACAGTTAAAAGCCAAATGAGACACTGCTTCAGCTACTGATGGTGATCACAGCTGGAACATGCAACTCCTTCACAGTCATTAAGAAAACCCATTGTAAATTTAAACTTTGACACATTTGCTCTAATTGAGTGGATTTCAAGTTGTCTATATATAATACACACACACACACACACATCTTTCTTCATTTGTCTATTGTCAAGCAATTGCAACTGTTCTCTGTACTAGTAAAGAGTGTACAAGTCTTGCAATGGAAATAGCGAGACTAGCATGGTAAATAGTTGGTTTGTTGTCACTAACTATACTAAATGTAAAGGAGCTAGATTGTGCAAGAGCAAGCAAGTTAACTGATCCTTAAAAGGACACCGTCAATGTGAAATCTGGTCAGCTGTAAAAAGTGAGTTTTTAAAAGTAGCTTCAAAAACTACACCTGTCCCTAAGTCACCCTGACAGTGTTTCCAATCCACATCCATGAGTGTGGTGTTACAATCAGGTTTTCCTCTTTTTTCCCCTCTTTCCCCCAACCCCCACCCCTCTGCTTGGCTTTTTAATATTTTTCAGTCCTGAGATATCCCACACAAACAGGGACAACTGGCTAAATACATATAATCAGTTTTCACTGTTTATAGAGTCAAAGCACTGAGCTTCTCTCCCCCGCCCCACCTTTCATGTCCCTGGTACATGAACATCACATGTTATTTACAACACTATCCATTTAAACAACATTTTCCCAACTAGAGTTCCTTTAATTTTACTTTCTTGAGTGTTTAACATCAGAATGTTTCCTATGGATTTCATACTGAACAACTGTCATAAAAACCTATTTGACAGAATAAAAAAGTTAAAAATTATACTGTCTGGCATATGCATACTTCACTGAAGAAGTACAGATACAGTGACTGTGCTTAAGAAGCCCATACAGAGATCCAGTCTCCTGTTCTTCCCTAGGGCTAACTCCTGCCAGTTGCTGAGTGCCTTCCAGTCCCATTAAGTTTCATTGCGTCTCTAAGCCCTGGGACTTATTGCTTTGTGCTAGAGGGAGAAGTGACTTGGGATCCCAGCCTTTGTGAAATGCAGTACTTGTATAATCATTAATCCTCTCCTGTTTATCTCTGTTTTTTATCTAATATTCATGCGCTGGGGTGGGAAATCTCCAGTTTCACATACATTCTCTAATGGAAGGCAAGTATAATGTCAAGCCACAACTGTGGCCTCCTCCTGAGTACTTAAACAAAGACAGCCTTTTACATCTCTGGTGATCCATGGAACGTGGTATTGTGAAATGTCCCTGCTGCTAATGCACTGTGAGGTGAGCAACCACCTGGACTGCTTACTGCAATCATCTACAAAAATGAGGGGAAAAAACAAAGTGAGTGTGTGTGTCTTCCCACTCTGAAAGAAAGAACCTCATCCAAATATGGTATGGGTGGGGGGCTATTAACACAGGGAGGTCAAACTCCATTCTAGGGAGAGTGCTGCATTACAGCTATGGGCCCTCCAAAGTTAGGCTCCTGAACAACCATCCGTCCACAACAGATATGCCCCACTGATAACAATAGGCTTCAGCCTGAGAGGAGTTGCAGGTGCTTAGCAGCTCGCAGGGTCAGGCCCCATGGAAGGTTTGCACAGAGATCAAGTATAAAAATTTGGCCTATATCTAGTCACTCTATTTTTAGAGCCAGATCCTGGGCTCAGTTATGCAGGGCCAACTTCTGTTAACTTCAGAGGGAGTTGCAACTGTGTTAAGGGCCTGATCCAGTTCTACTGACTTCTGTAGATTTTTGCAATGGGCTCTGTGTTCAGAATGTGACCACTAGCAAAGTTACTATTGCATTAAAAATCATTAGGGCTTGTCTAAGCAGTTCTTGTTCTGCAGATACAGTTTAAAGCAATACAACGCTCTCTAGTGTGGCCAGAGCTATACTGGTATACAGGTACTTATGCAGCACTCAAGTTAAAATAGGTATGTAAAAATATTTTCATGTAAATGTTTTGTTTAAGAACTGGATAGAATGCAAGGGCTGTATTTTCCTGGACCCTTCCCCTTTAAGGATTGGAGCTGAACTGCAAAGGTCAGAGAGGAGCTAGCTCCAGCGAGCAGGCATGTTGCCACAGCAGTGTGGTATGCTCCCGTAGGACTCCTGAAATTAGTTTTTGTGCAAGCTGGGTTTTTTGTTCTTGTTTTCTGGGATATTCAGACTGTCCCTGGTCTGTCAATATAATTGCTAAATTGCGGGGAATAAGTTATTCCAGTATAGGCACCTTTATACAGGTATACTGCTACTCTGAAACCTGTCTACACTGCAGAGCTTGTACACTTTAACTCTGTTAGGTCATGTCTATCTGTACAGTGGTACAGCTGTTCTGATGCAGCTATGCTAGTGCAGCACATCGGTTGAAGACGCTCTATGCTGACATAGCTGTTCACGTGCACAGCACTATGTCGTTGTAACTTATGTCACTCGAGGGGTGGTTATTCATACCCCTGAGCAACATAAGTTATGCTGACATAGGCAGTAGTGTAGACATAGCCTTACTACATTGGTGTAGTTAGTGGTACAAAAACTACCTGTAGACCGGGTCTTAGTGGGGAATAATGATGCAAGGCACTCTTAGGGCTGGTCTACACTACGGGGGAAAATCGATCTTAGATACACAACTTCAGCTACGTGAATAACCTAGCTGAAGTCGAATATCTAAGATCGGATTACTCACCGTCCTCACTGCGTGGATTGATGTCCGTGGCTCCCCGGTCGATTCCACTACTCCGTTGGGGTTGGTGGAGTTCCGGAATCGATATAAGCGCGCTCGGGGATCGATATATCGCGTCTAGATGAGACGTAATATATCCATCCCCGAGCAATCGATTGTAACCCGCCGATACGGCGGGTAGTGTAGATGTAGCCTTAGTATCACTATTTCTGCCTTTATGTATCTGGCCATTGGTGGGTTAAAATGCCTGATCTGTGCTCTCAGTTGCTGAGAATACAAATTAAGCAAACAGTTGCAAAAACAAAATTCATTAATATCCCAATGAACTGAATAAAAGCACTCACAAGGCTGCTAAGGCAAGGCTATCTCTGGTCACATTTAGTAGGCTGTCTTGTCTTATTTTTGAATACGAGCTTGTGTGATGGCTGCCATCTTAGCTGACACACCAGGAACTGAGGTGGGGACTTCCAGAGGTAAAAGTGTCAGTGTTACAGCTTGATCTAAAGAGCCAAGGCTGTGGCCATTGATATCCTCTGTGGATCAGCACAGACGGGGACCTGTAAAACATGCTCACCAGTAGGTTATACTTGCATTCTGCAGAATCTGGGTACCTCAAGCACATTAAATTCAGCCATGATGTTGATCAAATGAGCTGGGGCTATTTTGCCCCACCCCATCTCCCCATAGTAAATGAATACATTGCAGTGAAAAACACTACACCCTGTTCACTTTTACTCTCATTTATACAGTAACAGCTGTTAGTAGCCGCAGACCACAGTGGGTACTGTACTCTGACATGTGACAAGGTTGTTAACCTTTTTGTAAACCTGAACCGGTTGTGAGGCAGGAAATAAAGACCAGCCTCTCATATATGTGTGTGTGTGAGAGAGAGAGAGAGACACCTTTATTACAGTAATGAAGAGTGCTTTCATGTGAACTCAAGTCCGGTTTTTTTATACACATTTTAAATGAGAAGTTATGAAACTTTTGATTTCACACCAGCTGGCTGGATTAACATACTTAGTTTCCTTGCACAGGAAAACAGGATGAAAATAATCATCATCTTGGCAGCTGTCTCCAATGGATAAGGATCATCTTACTGGGTCCAATTCAATATTTAGTTGAATACACATTAGTTTTGTGTTGTCATTCACTTGATTTCAATGGATTTGCACCAGCATGATACTACAGCACTGGAGTAATGAGTCAGGCCCACTGTCTCCTGATCATCACTGATCTGATGTGCTGTGACCATCCTGGCTGAGATCAATAACATTACTCAAAGCCAGAACCTGATTTCCAGGCTTAAGGGCAGATTTCACAGGTGTTCTGTAGTGGAACCAAGTACATCTGAACAGGTGGTTAGTGGCTGCAGAATGGTCAGTATTTTGATGCTCCTACCTCTGCCAGCCATAAACCTTCTTGATCTTTGTGTCTAAACTGTTCTGCAATGTTACTGTATGCTTTTATATAGCTGCATGTGTCATAAACAGATAGCTAAGGGTTAATGTTTCTTTTACCTGTAAAGGGTTAACAAAGGGAACCAAACACCTGACAAGAGGACCAATCAGGAAACAAGATTTTTCAAAGCTCAGGGAGGGAAGTTTTTGGGTGTGGGTTCTTTGTTCTGTGCGGGTGCTCTCTTGGCTCTGAGAGAGGATCTCTCTACCTTCAGGTTTTCTAATCTTCTGTTTCCAAGTTGTGAGTACAAAGGTAGAAAAACAATAGGCTTATATTGTTTTTTTTTGTATTTACATGTGTGTAGTTGCTGGAATGTTTTAAATTGTATTTCTTTTTGAATAAGGCTGTTTATTCATGTTTTCTTTTAAGCAATTGACCCTGTATATTGTCATCTTAATACAGAGACCATTTTTATGTCTTTTTCTTTCTTTTTATATAAAGCTTTCTTTTTAAGACCTGTTGGATTTTTTCCTAGTTAGAACTCACCAGGGAATTGGTGGGGAGGAAGGAAACAGGGGGGAAGGGAAAATCTCTTTGTGTCAGAGTTGCAAAGCTTACCTTTGCAGGGACTCTGACTGAGGGTGAAAGAAACTTGATCTCTCTGTTTTTGCATTTCAAGGACTTGAAACAGTATCTCCTAGTGTACCCAGGGCGGGAAGCCGGGGAGGAAATAAAGAGGAGACAAGGGGAGGGGGTTATTTCCCTTTGTTGTAGACTCAGGGCATCTGAGTCTTGGGGTCCCCCAGGGAAGGTTTGGGGGAAACCAGAGTGCGCCAGACACTGGAATCTGGCTGGTGGCAGCGCTATCAGATCTAAGCTGGTAATTAAGCTTGGAGGTTTCATGCTAGCAACTTATTTTCTGAATTCTAAGGTTCAGATCTGAGTAGGAAAGCTATGACAGCATGTCACTGGTGGGAGAGGAGAGTCCCCCAGCTGCAAAGTTTTGATCCACCTCATGCCTCTGGATTTGATTTTTAGCTTATTAAAGAAAGGGTGAATTTTAAATCTGTGGACACTCACATACAGGGATGGGTTTGGACTAGTCTCTCATTGTTGACAAAATATTTTGGGGCCATGATGGCTGAATGGACTATAGAAATGACAATGTTTTTTATTGTCACTTCTCCATGTCTACCAGCTAGGGTGACCAGATGTCCCAATTTTATAGGGACAGTCCTGATTTTTGGGTCTTTTTTTCTTATATAGGCTCCTATTACCCCCCCCTACCCCCTGTCCCAATTTTTCACATTTGCTGTCTGGTCACCCTACTACCAGCAGTTATTCTTTTTAACTGATTCATTCAGTTCAGCATCCCCTCATTTAAAAAGGAATTCACTACTTTTAGGAATAGATTTGTTTATATTCAGGCCTTTTTCTGCTGTACTAAAACTCTTCCTCTTGCTGTCTCTTTAATGTACAGGGTAGTTCAATATGTTTCTACATTATTGTCTTTTTTGTACAAAGTATCATTAAGTGCTTTGCGGTGACAGTTAAAGTGAAGTGAAAAGGAAGACTTTAACCCAGGGGTTGCCAACCTGAGCTGAGAAGGAGCCAAAATTTACCTACATACATTGCCAAAGAGCCACAGTAATATGTCAGCAGCCCCTCATCTGCTCCCCTGTCCCGCTCCCAGCACTTCCCATGCACCAGCAGGCCCGCCAATCAGAGCCTCCCCTTCCCTCCCTGCACCTCCCGATCAGCTGTTTTGTGGCATGCAGGAGGCTCTGGCAGGGTAGGGGAGGAGCGAGGGCACGGGTGGAGTGGGAGGCTCTGGCAGGGGAGGGGTGGGGAGGGGGTGGAGTGGGGGCAGGGCCTGTGGCAGAGCCAGGGGTTGAGCGGTGAGCACCGCCTGGCACTTTGGGAAGTTGGCACCTATAGCTCCAGCCCCAGAGTTGGTACCTATACAAGGAGCTACATATTAACTTCTGAAGAGCTGCATGTGGCTCCAGAGTCACAGATTGGCTACCCTGCTTTAAATAACTAAGAGGAGGCTAAAACTTCAGGAGCAGACATTAAAGTAGATGGATATTAGTCAGATTGCAGAGTGCAACAAAACCATGGAGAACTCTGAAAAACAGGAAGGTAAAACTGAAGCAAATTCAGAAATGGACAGGAAACCACTGGAGATAAACAGATGATTATTAGTGTGATTCCCATGTATCTGGCCCTAGTAGTTTTGCCTCAACCTTCTATGTTCCCTGAAGCTTATCAAATTGTGATTTATATACAACGTTCAGAGAATGGCTATCATCAGGATGGAAACTGTTGAAATGAAAACGGATTTCAGTAGAGATGGTGAGTAAGGATAAACTCTAGTTATGTGTTGGAGGAGGTACTACAAACTGCAGAGAATGAAGGTCTGGGAATTCTATTCAGTCAAGAATGACTCCAAGATTTATGGACTATTGCCAAATTTATCTTCTTATGAATCAAAGACAGGAATATGGAGACTGCCAGGATGGATAAACTGATAGGAGAAATAAGGATTTAAAGACTGAGTTAATGACATTTTAAGAGTTGGGTTTATCCATGATACCTGAGGTTCAAGCTAGGAATGACCCTGAGATGTCATAGAAAGAAATTATAGCTAAGTTAAATGCTAGTTAAGGTAGTCTTTGAGGTGCTCTATAATAAAGAGTAAGGGGAAACTGCCCCTTTCCCCCCTCATTTCAGTGAAATCATTACAATCAAATGTAAATTAGAGCAGAAGATGATCAGCCACTATAGGGTGAGTTGAGACAGGGATCTGTGATCAGAAGTATGGAACATCATTAACCATACCAAGAAAAGTGGTTGTTTCATTAGTGAGGATACTCAGGGTGAAATTCTGACTCCACTTAGGTCTACATCAAAACTACAATTGATTTCAGTGGGGTCAGGACCTCACCCTAGACATCTTACTGGATCCCATGTGGAGAACAGAAAGCTCTCGATCCCTAACAGATCGATCACTACCCACCAATCATGTGCCAGGGCAAAGATAGAAGGAATGGCAGAAAGTGGCTACTCCTACACATAGGAGTAGCTGGTAAAAGGACAAGGACATAATCTGTGGAGACGTGACGACCTTGTTGCCTATAAACTTTTTTTAGATGGTGTTTTGTTAGTGACTTTATCTTTGGCTGGAGTAAACTTGGCAGCTACTGCAATCTAGAGGTGCCGGCGGATTGCTAGCAAACAGTGGTTGGCTATGATTCTGCAGGAAGGTCATTTTGCCCTCAGTAATGAGACTAATACAGTCGAGAAAACCTGTTGTGTTGGGTTCATTTGTGCTGAACACCTGTGGAGTTTGGCACCAACCTTCTATGGAGTATTGTAGAGGAAAAGGAAATTTGAAAATTGTTCAAGTGACTTCATAGAAAGACTTTCTGCTATGGGGCCTTCTCTTAATACAATCCAGGGGCAGTGTGATTAATGGTGGGTCATGCCTTCCCACAGAGTGACTTTACTGACCTCGGAAATAACCAGACTGGATTTTATTTAATCTTTTATATTTTCAAGTGCATTTCATACTTGTAAAATGGGCTGGTTGGCTGGACTGTCCTGGACACTGGAATTGTCTTTAATAACACTAGTACCTTTATTTATATTACCATAGTGACTAGGAGCCCTAGTCATGGATCAGGACCCCACTGTGCTAGGTGCTGTACAAACAGAGAATAAAAAGACAGGCCCTGCCCTAGAGAGCTCACAACTTAAGTATGTCCTGGGTAGGATCTAGCAGTCCTTGACAATTGGATGGACTAGTTATAGAAGTGAATGGGTAGTTTACTTTCCATGTTTATTCGTGCCTTTCTGTTGAGACTGCCAACGTCTGCAATGTGGCTAGAGAGACCACTTGGTTGAAAACTTTCAAAGTATTTTTTTTCCCTGAAAAATGGCTTTTTTTCGTATTTCTAATTTTGTGTGTGACTTATCCATGTTTTTTCATTTCTCATGAAAAATGTTCTGCTTTCTTGGATGTTTAAAATTTTTGAAAGTTTGGAAACCAGCATTTGTGGAAACCTTTTTTAAAAGTAAAGTATCTTTTGAAGCACTGAAACAAAAACAACTTTTTAACATCTTGCAAACTTCCCCAAAAATGTCTCATTTTGCAACCAACAATTCACTTCAGATAGGCTGTTTAGAGTTATCTGAGGATAACTATGAACTGGATTTGAAGCACTGACCAAAAGGCAAAAGAATCTGTATCCCATTCATATTCACCTGAGCATGTCCTCTGACTTTTTGCACACACACTGGGGCATTTTTCTCTACAAAATGGCCCCAGATATTGTAGCATAGTTAGACTTTATTTTAAAAAAAATTATTCATCATGGGCCAAAATTATAGGTATTTATTCAGGTACAGGCAAGCTGCAATTCTCCAAAAAAGGGCCATATTTTTTGAGATAAATGTATCCACACATGACCACAGCATACATAATTTGAAAGCTTTCTTTCTGTACATTTAGATGAGGTATGATGTGGAGCTGTCGAATGATGCTGTAAGCCCGTAGGTGAGGTGAAACAATGGTAACAAAATGAGAAAATATAGTGTTTTGCAGTTTCAGAAACACTGCAACGTGATTGACTACAATTCTTACTGCTGAAGTTAATTTCAACACCTTAATGTGGCATTAAGTGATCACAGCTACCGAAGGACAATGTATTAAAAGATTTTTATTGGTTTTACATGGACGAGTATTTTGAGAAATAATGAAGCTGTTTAACATGTGGCAAATATCAACATTTTGCAATATACTAACGTGAAATCTATTCACATCACATTCTTAATTGTCTAAGCATCTCACAAATGATTATAATTTTCTATATTTTGAATTGAAATTTATTGAGCAGATCAGTCTCACACTGAAGGTTGTGAAGCAGTATGCATGCCCACTGTTTGTACTGCATAATGGGAAGATATAAATGTACATGAATTCCTAATTAGATGTAATGCTTTGCTGTGTACAACATAGCATCTGCCTGGTAGAAGATTTCAATTTGTAATTACCTAAGCATGCAGTACTAGTCTTTGAAATATTCTAGAAACTACCTTTTTAATTCAGTGATGCCTATGCACAGGTTATTATTAGAGAGGACAAAACAGTGGGTTCACTAAACAAAAATGGCAATTTTGAAACTACTGTAATTAAGCACAAATTATGTTAGCTATGTCTGTATTTGTACAAAATGAAAACTGTGGTGGTAATGCTAACAACATGCTTTGGGAATCTTACCTCTACAGGAAAGTTACAGTATAAAGACATTGAGGATACAAGCCCCTTAAAGCTTACATCAAGGAGGAAAAAGCTCTCAAACTTTGAAAACTGTTATTTCACAATAAAAGCAAAAGAATGCAAAATTGTCAAAAGCCGCTAGCGCTGGACAGAATTTTGTGATGCTAGCAGTAGAGGCCAGGAGTGATGAACTGTATTGGTGGCTGCTGAATGAGTTTTTCTAGTTTGGCACATCATCTACTACTCCTATCACAGGGATTGCTTGCAGGACTACTCAAGCAAGTTGAATTTGGCACATTAGAGTATAACTCAGGAAAGAAAACAGACACTGAATTTGAACAGATTCAATCATACTCATTCTGGTGGCTACAGAAGCAGGTGAACGTGTTCTCCAGTATTTGGTACTGTTATATTGTTTGTTTGCTTGAGGAAACATAGAAACATTTTGAGAGAGCAACCATCTAGGGAAGGCAGCACTCCAAACAGATCACATGTTGTCCAGAATATCTGTCGAAGACAAACTGCATCCTTGGCAATCTTCACTTAATATATCTTTCTACTTGAGTAAAATGAATCTTAAAGCAAAACTATCTGGTCACACTGCAACAATAGTCACCTTATGTCATTTCATTTTATCAGCTGATTGAAGAGAGGGAGAGAATGCTTTGTAGCAGCTTAGACAGAATAAAACCCTACTTCTCTCAGATGTAAAAATTGCAAGCTACTCCAGTAGCAAATTACAGGCAAGTCTAGAAAAACACCAATTCTGCAATTTCATTCCATGGGCAAGGCCAGCCTACCACTGTTCTTTGCAGCACAATGCCATTAGCTGATGTCATCCAAGCTGCCAGCAATTTGAATCAGGAACTTAAGTCATCCAAGTGTTTTGTAATGTTCTCATGGCAAGTGAGCCTGATGAACAGCTTTGAAAAGAACAAGTGCTTTTTGTATAATGTCTCTTCAATCCTTCAGTCTGAAATAGCCGCAGTGAAAGCTTCAGAATATTATCCAAAGCCAAATGATTGTACTTAACAGAGGTCAGCTACTTCTGTGCCTGAGTTGGTGCAGGAGTCTGTCCTTTGGTTGATACAGGAAGAGGCATATAATTCAGCCAGCAGTTAGCATCATCCTTCAGAAGACCTTCAAAGAAGGTGCCTCTCAAATGCAGAATGCATAGTATTTAACAGTTCCAAGATTATCGCATCACTGCTAGTGGCGGATTTAGAATTAGTGGGGCCCTGTGCTCAGCTTCGTTTTTGGGGCCCCTCCTTGGGACCCAGCCAAGAAAAAGAGCATTCTCTCTTATCACCCCCCTGCCCCTGTTTTTCATTCTGTTTTTCTTCCTCCTCCTTCTCCTCTAAGTAATAGGAAGTAAATGAAAATAAAGTGAGGTATCTTGATTGTTTTTATATTCTAACTTATTTTTCCACAGACCACTCGAAAATTGCCGAGGGTCTCGGCGGACCACTTAATGATCTTTTCAAATATTGTTTGTACTGTTAACTAACTATTGTAAAGCACTTTGGATAAAAGCGCTTTATTTAAAACAATGTAAAAAAGCATTGGGGTATGGAGTCTGGCCAGGACTTATGGTGTGGGAGAGGGCTGGGGGTGCAGGATCTGGCCCAGAGTTAGGGTACAGGAGGGGGCTCAGGCGTGGGATAGGTGATTGGGGTGTGGAGCACTTACTCGGGGCAGCTCCCATTTGATGCAAGTGGTGCAGGTAGGGATATGGGGGTGTTGCAGGAGTCAGGGTGGGCTGGAGTGTGTGGGGCTGCAGGAGTTAGGGAGGGTAGTGAGCTGGGGCTGTGGGGGGTAAGGGGTGGGGGGGGTTGCAGGACTCAGGGCAGGGTGTGTGTGGAGGAGTGCAGGAGTCAGGGCTGGGAGTGGGGGGCGGGTACAGGAGGAGGCTGGGTGTTGGGGTGAAGGGTTTGGCCAGGAATTAGAATGCAGGAGGTGGCTCAGGGTTGGGCAGGAGGTAGGGGTGTGGAGTGCTTACCTGGGACAGCTCCCATTTGGTGTGAGGGGTGCAGGTGGGAATGGGGGGGTGCAGGAGTTCCCATTTGGTGCTCAGGAGGATGTGGGGGGTGCAGGAGTCAGGGCTGGGGTTATGGGGGTGCTACTACCTTGTGATGTCCTACCAATACCAAATGACATTTGATAGTGTTACTCAGGTGATTCCATTTTGGACTGGTTTCAATCACAAGCTTGCAACAAAGAGCAGCTACATAGCAATTGCGGATGTAAGCAGAGTCAGGATGAGCGCTACCCTGACATCTGGTGGTGAATTGTAGAGAGCATGGAAAGAATTTCAAGAATTTACATTGGCATCCACCCCCCCCCCCCACTTAGCATAACCCCACAGCAGCTTGGGATGGTGATTTTAACAGCTCTGAGATCCCCAATTTCTTTGTTATTGGGGCAGGAGGAAAAAAAGTTTGTCACCCTGATTGTGTGAATGAGGAGCTGTGGTACTGCATTGTGACAGAAATGACTCAACCTCAGTTGGGTGGT